>NW_020525382.1:0-23208 GCF_003368295.1 Carassius auratus | reverse complement strand
CCAGACTGAAAGACCAATGGTTGAAAAGTTTTTTTCTTTCTTTCATTATTTTTTCTCAGTTGTATATGTAAGTTTTTTGCAATTTCAGAGTAAACAAAATTGTACTTTATCTTTTTTCTTGGATCTTTTGTTTTAAACTATGATCTTGAACTTAATAGTGACACCTATCAGTGTGGATGCAACATCACACAAAAACCTAAGTTTTAGCTTGCAGAGGCTGTATTTTTCAGACATATTGGTTTTAATTATTCCTGAAATTAAAGTGTCTGATAATAGGGAGGTTACCGAGATAAAGTTAGCACTATTTGGAAGGTCATGTGATCTCAACTTGCCATTCCCCATAAGATTACTCTTACACGGAGTAAAAAGCTTGCTTCTAACACAAACCTCAGTGGTTTGAAACATATTAGGCTATATTTTCATACATCAAGGATTCATTTGATTATATAACTGGTGTACAAATGAAATATAACACTTGCAAATATACTGTTCTTTTGAATACATTTTGGCTACGGTCAAATCATACCATTCTGTAAGCTGGTAGCTGGTTTAAAGTGGTCAATATCTGGTAAAAGCATCTTGGTCCACAACAAGATGGTGGTCCTACTAGTTTAAGAAGAAAAAAATGCTAGTTTATAGAAGCTGGTAGCTGGTCAGCCAGCTAATAACTATTGTAGACAAGATAAGTACCAGCTCAGACCAACTAATAAGCCACTCTATTTACAAAAGTTTACCAAAGGCTGAAAGGATTCTATACAACAGTGAACAATGCAGGCCTAATTAACCATCATTTCGCGCCAATTCTGAAAATAGGTAGCGATCTGACGACAAATTTTGTGAAATCGGTAGAGAAGGATAATGTGGTGGTGACACTTTAAGATAATCACTAATACTTGTAATGTTGTATTTAATTTTAAATAAACACTTACCCTGCGATGTCATGTAGCCTTTCCATGTAACCTCTTAACATCTATTTCTGTGTACCTCAGACCAACGGACAGCGTGCTCTGAGACGGCGGTAAAAAGAGTGTCAATGTAGTTCATTACATCACCACAAGATGTCACTAGACCAACTGTTCTCCAGCCACAATCTCTTCAAAATGTCCCTTGTGATTTGGGGTGTACTGTATATCCAAATTATCAGCATTGTTATTTGTGTATAGTGAGTTTAATTTACAGTAGGGCTGGTTAAAATAACTATTATTGTATAAATAATTAAGTATAAATTAATCTGATTTTGAACTGAGGCAAATCTTACAGACTGGGTAATTTCTGTTATGCAGCATATTTTTATATGTCTTAATATTTTGAAAGAATTATTACTAACGATTAAATTATATGAATGTTATTCTTATTAGAATATCAAATTAGAAATGAGCAAGGAGTTAAATTTTAAATCATTTCACTACATTGGTTTTCAGCATATCCCTGGGTGCTATGCACTACTTTCTTTACTTCTAGTACAACATCAAAACTGGTAGTTTATTAAAGAAATATTGTATTTTTTCTCCCTTTTACCTAAAAAAATCAAGGCATTACTGTTAAACTGGTAATCAGTTTAGATGTTTTTCTTTTTTCTTTTGTCAACATTCTTTCCTAATATGAATGGCATGTGGGTCTGACAACAATTGAGTCAGACTTTATAAGGTGTTTGTGTTTAAAATATGTGAATACATTTTCCCTCCTCTCAGGTAAAGTGCTTATTTGAAACTATGGGTATAGTGTCCTCCTCCTCCTAATGTCCCAGACACAACAGAAACAGGACGAAAACAGAGAATTGAGGGGTGATAAATTATTAAGCAGAACAGAGCAGGCAAAGGGTTACATTGTTTTTCTCACTCAGGGGTGTTTTTTTATGTCCGAACAGATTGAGTTGGAAACAGGATCACTGGGGTCAAAGAAAACCCTGAAGCAGCCTGTTACATTTTTTAAACATATCAGCGGGCACTTTGTATTCTCTCTCTCTCTTTTTTCCTTGCAGTGTGTGAGTCAGTGAGAGAGAGATTTCACGCTATGACAGGACTATATAAAACCCCTGCAGATTTCCCAACAATGAACTCCAGGAGGGCCATCTCGAAGAGATAAATATGTCTTAATCAGTTTCATTGACAGCCTATTATTACTGACAGTCAAATAACATTAAAATCACACTTGAATTGGTTGAAATAGATCATTACTCAAGTACACTTGCCACCACATTGGTTATTTTAAATAAAGAAAAAGCTCATAGTATCACTCTAGTCTCTTTTCGAGTACAGATTAGTCGGTGACTATTCCATATGTTAATAATTTGGTGTCGCTCAAGTCAACTCCATCCCCCCCTTCATATGTTGATTAGGGACCTTGACCTTTAACCCCTGAACCTCACATCCCATATTGCAAGTGCCCCCCAACCCCGTCCCACACACAGAATGCTTTCAGCCCCAAAGCCTTGCCTCTGGACATCTCTCAGTCCCTGGAGACTAAGAAGCGAGGTACCTTTAAACCACTGCGGCAAAAATCCCCACCAAAACTCTGCAGTCATTAATATGCAAAAATGCAAATGAGTGGGTAATTAAGAGCTGGAGCTCTCTGGAGGCTCTTTGATTGCCTAATGAATTCTAATCTGCAAAGAAGGGGGGGAGGGGAACGAGAAGAAAAGGATTAAAGAATCAGACAAAAAAAAAGAGGAAAATATTAAAAAGTCGCTCCTATATGCAATCATATAATCCTTTACGGAAACTATAAAGATCTAATTTCCTATCCAGAATCACACAACAAAACTAAAGTGTACAGGACATCCTATGATTACAACCAAACGTTCGCTAGAAATGCTAACAACTGGCCCAGAGTGGAATTATACCAGCCAATCCAGAACCCTGACATTCCAAAGGCGCTTTGGAAGACGTTCTAAACAATAAACAGGATACTGTAGGGCTATGCTGTACGTCCTCGAAAAAGACATCTTGTTTTACGGTATATCGTGGCGAAGGTGAGTTCCTGATAAAGACGGCGACAGAGAGAATGTCAGAGAGGTCAGGTAGCATGACTGTCTGCATGGCAGCACCAGCTGTGTTGTGGAGAGGAGATGTTATTTCATCACTTTTGCAAGCGAAAACACCCCCCACTCACACTCCCTCACTGTGTCTCGCTCACACAGGCACACACAAACATGCTGTTATTGTTACTGAAGTAGTCCCACGGCACCCCTCCACCCTCCTCATCCATCTCTCCTTTCTTTTGCTCTTTACTTCACATTCTGCCCCTCCTTGTTAGTTAACTTCATCAAAATGTGATAAAAAAAAATCGCCTAAAGGAATGATGACTATTCTGTTACTATTTACTTATCCTCATGTCATTCCAAACCTGGATGAAGTGTAGTGGAACACAAAAGGAAAAATTTAGAATGTTAAAGAAACCATTCTTTTGAATGAATCGGTTGGTTCGGTTAACAAAACCAGTCTGAAGGATCCGTCCATGAATCAGATTCGTTTTCGCGTTCAACCAACTGACTCGATCCGTTCACTGCGGTTAAAGGGGTCATTTGATGCAATTTAATTTTTTCCTTTCTCTTTGGAGTGTTACAAGCTCTTGGTGCATAAATAAGATCTGTGAAGTTGCAGAGACTAAAGTCTGAAACCCTAAGAGATATTCTTTATAAAAGTTAAGAATTGTCCACATCCTCCTAAAATGCCTAATTTAAACACACCCCCACATCTACATCACTGTGTGGGAAGATTTGCATAAGCCGTCCAAATGTTCATGCAAAGAAAGAAGGCGTAACTTTTATTCTTGTTGTATTTTTGTTGCCGCTATGTTGTGGAGGAGACGCTGTGTTTCGTTATCATAGCAAAATTTGGCAGAGCTTGTAAAAACAAATTATAAGTCATTATAATTAGTAATTATGTCCCCAAAGAATGCAACAAATGCCTTCTTTGTGATGGGTTTTATTGTTTTTGTCTCATCGCGGTGGGAGATGGCTTCGCAGTATGGTGAGGGGTGTAACATTTCTGTCACACGCTTGAGGTATTCGTCCAATCACAATGCACTGGATAGCCAACCAGTGTACACTTCGCTTTTCAGAACGATGAGCTTAGTAAAAATCAACACATTTCAGAAAGGCAGGGCATAGAGGAGGAACAATAATGTACATTATGTGGAAATAGTTTAGTTTTTTTCCCCTTAAACTGCATAAACACATTTCATTACTCCAAATAAAAAAAATAATATTTCTGTATGATTCTTTCACAAATCTATCGTATGAGTCAAATAGCTGTGGAATATATTGCACAGTTCTTGTGAACTACTTTTAGGGTGCCCAGTGGAAGCTTAAAAACTCCAGTCATTGTAATTTTATTTCACTTAAGTTGTGTTCAGAATTTCTTATTTTGTGTAAGAAGAGGAAGAAGACATTCATTACGGATTTAGAACAACATGAATGTGAGTAAATGAGATGCAAATTAGCTATGCTATACTCTCTATATGCAATACATATTTTCCAGTTTTGACTGGGATAATGTTTCTTTTGTACTGTCCCTATACAAATAAACTTATAAATAAAATAAATAAATAATTAGTTATAATTTTTGGCTGAACTATCCCTTTAACGCAGGCCTAAGTGCCCCCTCACAGAAACATATATGCATACTATTCTATTATTTACAACATATTTAAGTTTCAAAGATAATTGACTAAATGTGGATGTGTATACAAACAGACTTACTTTGCAAGGGTTAATGAACTTATACTGCATCTCGCTCCATGTCACGTTAAGTTAGCGCTTGAGCGACCGCGCGTCTGTGTGGCGGGAAGCTGGAGGGCTTGGGGTTTGTAAACAGGAAGTCTACGTTACACTCACTGTACCTGATGCGTGGGTGAAAGAACAGGGGCAGCCCGAGCAAAATGTGCAACGCTGGGATCCAAAAATGGCAGGTGTGTCAGAGATAGGGGAACACATGATATAATCTTACGAGACCCTTGAGAGATTAAGTGTGAAATGGTTGGGAAAACGAAAAAATACCGAGGGCAACCACATTGCCTCATTTTTTTTTTTTTTCAGTTCTCAAACCAAGAACATAACTGCATACTATTTCACATGAATAAATAAAGATAAAATATGCAAATAAAAAAAAATTATAAATTGATATTTTAGATTTTGTAATACTATTCTGATTATTATTTTGTCTTAAATTAACCCACACTTTTATCAGCATAAGGCACACTTACTATATTACAATAATTATCTAATTATTAATTATGTAATGTAATTATTATTGACAATTATAGACATTACAGACAAACTCGGTTATAAAACTTACACATTACATTAATGACAATATGGGACTGTTCATAATTGTCACAAAAATAATTAAATAATAATCAAACGTAAGATAAATTATTTATTAGGATTTGTTTTGTTTTTTTAATGTAGCCTGCAAGAAATGCTAATATTAAACTGTTTTGGAAACCATTTGTGAAAAAATTTGCTTTATTGTTACAAAAATGTTGGCATGATAATAATTAATAATCAAAAAATTGTCTAAATCATAATTGTATACAATTGATATATTTTCGTCTTTTGATTTTGGGATAAAATGTAACCTTTTTGACATTTAAGAAACAACTTGTGAGAAAAGGACTTAACGGTCATAAAAAATAATGTAAAAAAACAAATTAATAACCAAAAATAGACTAAATAAAATTTTAAATAAGGGTATGAAATATATAGACATTGTCTTTCTTTTTTTTTCTTTTTTTTAATGCAGATTTTTTGTTTCTGACATGGTCAGGTGTCTGCTCTGGTCTCATCTACCCAAGGCATTTGGTAAGCATTGGTATCACTACTAATCTACATGCTGGGTTGATGGTCCTTTTTCCAGGGTGCTGTAAAGGTGGTGCCTTCATTTTAGTTTCCGTTGACGGGCCTCAGTCGAGCAAAGTCAGCGGGGGTCAGTTTACCCTGTGCAGGGCAAGCCAAACAGATAGATACTTCATGTCTCATACTGCATCTCTCCTCCCCTCCGACTCAGATAGTCCCAGAACATGGGCAAAGGGCCAAAGACATCAATCTGTGAAGTAGAGTTTCAGAAAAAAATGTTTCCATGTGGCTACACATGATTTTTAGAGACCGCATATTCACTGCTGTATTTCAAAGACTTCAAATAAATCTAGATTCTTGTTCGAGAATGAAAGGCTTCAGCTGGTGATTGTCACTGTTTGAATTGATGGGGGTTGGTGAGGCTTTGGGGTTGTGGAGCTTGGCCTAGTTTCATGTCTGATCACTACCGTATGCACCAAAGATCTCGCCCTCCACTGCAGGTAGTCAACGAGTGCAGCACAGCGCACCCCAAACATCTGTGTGATACAGCAGCCATGGAGGAGTATCTTTGAAGAGCTCAGATGGCTTTTAGTGATGTGGAAAGAGAGAAGTAAATCAGAGATTAGAGGGTTCGGCGAGGAGGATGAATGCATGAAAAGGTTAGGGGTTCATACTGTGCAGTGCTGTAGAGCAAACAGATAAAAGGTGGGTTCTATGCTCAGATGACCTGGAAATGGAAAACTGTGAAGATGCACACGGTGAGAAGCTTCAACCGACAGCAGGTGCTCTGTTCCGTAGAATGGTTTGGTTTCCCACTGATTGCATTTTGAGATATTTTTGTTCAGTATTTTTAAACATAACCGAAACATACATTCTGCCATTCTCATTACCATAATTAATCCAGCTATAGTTTTACTTCTGAGCTTTGTCATTATTCTTATGATTGTTATTAGATTCTCATTACTGTACTACATTAACTTAAAATAATTAATTTATTAATTTACATTAGTATAGAAAATGAACAGCAAAAATTATACAATTTAAAAATACTATTGAAATAATACAATTTTATGGTAATGGTAATGAACAACAAATCAAACAAGCAACAACTATACAAAGAAATATATTTTTTATTATTATAATTTTTTTTATAATGCTAATGAGAATTGTGTAAGAATTTGATGTTGCACTGCGAAAATTTTACATGAATAAATCAATAAAATAAATACTTTTGCACAAGTTTACTTATTTTAGGATTATTAAGATTTTGTAACATCGAGACATGATTCTTTTTTTTATTAAACCCTCACCATCTTTTTTATTTTTAATTTTTTTCTATTAAACCTTCACATTCATTAGATTCAAGCAACACTTATTACATAAAATAATAGAAATTATTATTGACAATAACGGGGAAAAACGAATTCTCAAAAACTCAACTTTCATTTTGGGGTCATTTGGAGTATGGGAAAGAAAATTGTGCCTAAATTACAAAATATAATGTCTCAAAAATAATAATAATAAAAAAGAAAATCATTTTATAAAATATATAAGATATTTTTTCTTTTGATTTAAATGCTTATTTTTATGCTAATTACAGTTTTGAATATGTAAATTGCGTCTTGACAATGGAAAACCATCTAAACGCCCCCAAACAAGCGTTTTTTGAACCATTGGAAAAGTGGTTCATCAGAGCATACGGAAAACACATGAAAATAATACTTACGCTCTATTAAACCAAATAAATACACGCTGTCATGAATAATTTCCATATACCAATTTAATGATAATTACATGGTAATTTCATTGTATGCTTTAAAGTGAGTAGTGTAATATTATGCCAAGGAAATCTTACAATTGCAAAACAATAGTCTTTATTCAGACTTTCTACATAGATAAATATTTGATACGCTCACACAATTGTATGAATGATTAGCAGAAACGTGTGAAACATATGCTAATTTTACTTCTACATCTGGCGTTAATTACAGACAGAGGGCGGAGGATGGCTGGAAGGAGGATTCAGCAGAGTCTCTTAGATAATGAATCCTACCAAGCATGGATACAAGATATTATACTAAACCATCATGGATTTTTTGTGTAAATCTGTCACATTTCACAGACACTTTCTGAATTGCCCTCGCCATTTTCCTGTTTGCTATGTTACGACTGCTTCGATGACAATTCCAGTGTCCATCAAAGTGATATCTCAATCAAGAAATTTACATATCTTTTTGTCTTAGATTGCCTGGACGTCTTTCCGAGCAACAATGCGTCTTTCCTTCAAGATTTTTTCTTCCTTTTGTCTGTTTTACCCCTTCTTTCTGCATGCATGCTCTCCATGTCAGGCCCAGTTGTTACAAACTACTAGGCGATCTTACAAACTCGCTAATTTCGCTTTTGAAATCCCACTGTTCACTGCGAACCACAATCTGACTTATAGGGTGGGGTCATTTGACTTTGCTTGGAAAATTGGTTAAACTATATGACATATAGCCTATATATGTAATGCATGATCAAATTTTATATGCGGTGCTATCTCTGCGCAAGTAAAGGTATGTGTAACCCAGCTGTATTCCTTTGGCTTATAGCTCCATTGTCCATCATATAGGACCCTTGGGGCTAATTATTACAATTTACTATGCCTTTTGTTATTCAAGAGAGATCCATGATATTATTTCCTCATTTTGCTTACTCTCTGCAGTGGAGGTCTTAAATAGTTCAGTTTTCTGCTTTGATTTCGCTAATTTGTCCACTTTTTCACTCAATAAAATGTGTGGTTACTTCAGAAAAAAATTCCATTTAATTATTGTTGTTATCATTATTAATGAGCTTTTTTAAACCACACCCTTCTCAGCTGTTAAGTCTCCAAAAATTAACTAAATAATTGGTTTTATGTATTCAGTATTGGAATTTAAGCGCCTTCGTGACATTTTCCGTGATCTTCACCAATATTTAGACTCCTCTCCTTGGTTCGGTTGACCTCATTTCCTCCTTTTATTTTCTTTCTGTTTGTTCCCTTCTGTAGGATTGGTGTGTACAGTTGAGTGGAGCTTTGACTTGTACCTCTTTATCTGTTGTTTCCTGCCATCATCCCTCTCTCTTCTTCTGGCCATGCTGTAAGGCCTCTCATCCCATCCCCCCACTACACGCTCTGTTATGATCCCTGTATTCTGTGATCCCATGCTCCTCTCCCCCCTCACTAGACCAGCTCTATGAATCAGCCACAGGGAGAGACGGAAACGATTCTGTGGTTGTGGTGAGATTTATGACTGAAACTACATGCTCAGTAGGGCAAAATATTTGGTGTGATTAGCAATGTAGACTTCACTTTTGCTTTGGTTCCACACACTAGCCAAGTACTTTAAACACATGCATTTTAAAAATAAGTGCTTTCTTGTTAAATTACATTTTGCATGTGATGGTTGTAGTGTAATGGTTAAAGATTTATGCAAATTTGCCAAGTTAGTTGGTAGTGACATGTTTTACATATAGGCTATTCTTATGATAGCCACTGAATAATACTGCTCAAGAATTTTAAATATAACACAATAAAAGTTGTGTTATTTATGTATTTTATTTGTAAAAAAATGTAATTAATTACTTTTAACAGTCACTCACATCAGGCAAATATATATATATATATATATATATATATGTGTGTGTGTGTGTGTGTGTGTGTGTGTGTGTGTGTGTGTACATACATAATTTTCTTATTAGAACAATAAAGGCAGATGTTACTACTTACCTTAGCAAAGTCTTACCTTGAGAACAAATATAACAAATATATTAAAGTCTGTTTGAATGTATTAAAATAAATAAAAAAAATATAATATTCCTAACCTTTCTGCGTCCAACTATGAATACTCTTACGAGCGTTTTTAACCAAAGTAGCGACACAACGAGCGGGCGTCGACATGAACCAGACTAACAAAATGTTGTCACGCAGGCTGCGCTCTAGCCCCTTCACTCAGCCTCACTGAACACACAATGTCGTCATGAAAGGGGCGGTTCTGGAGGGAATATACTTGAGGCCATTGGACATTCCATCTGCCTCTCACTTTCTGTCGCCTTTCTATTGGCTACTAGCATGCGGGTTTATCTCGCAATCTCTTGCTGCTCTTGTATAAATGCCGCTTACTTTTCTACCATCAACGTCCGCCGGATATCATAGTTCCTATTATCAACTTATTTCCCCTTAAACTACACTTAGTAAATCATGTCTGATAAATGATTAACAGCCATTCTGCGCGTCCTGACCAATCCGTGTTTTTTTTTTCATCGGTAGACCTTGTCGAAAAAACCCTTGACTCCCCTGGGCACATGAAACTGGACACCCGAGCTTTCGAGGCCCCTCTTTTCCACGCGGAGGAATACATTGTTGCTGCTCACAATGTGGATGGAGGTGGTCAAGATGTCTACTAGAAGAAAGAATTCACCTCAATTGTAACAACATAAAGGAAGTCGTGGCACGGGATTGTTTGGATACAGACCTGCAACACTGTATTTATGACGTTGGTGTTTTTGTAGGAGGATGTCAAAGGAGTAAAAACACACATGGTTGCTCCTCTCCGCTTTTAATGCGCCGTGCTTCAAATTCTTTCAAGTTTTATTGTTTTTCCCTACGAGATTCAACCTTTCTTTTTGACTGTTGGATGTAAAACAACCGATAAACAGAGGTAAAGCTTTTTGGCTTTTGTTCGTGTTTTACTGGGTTACTAAGATGAATTATTTTAGTCTCGTATTAACCTCATAAAAATCACATACTTGCATATTGAAGTTCCATTTAGCAAGTTTTATGGATGTGTGCTTATGAAAGTGGGGGGATGCATTTTTTTCTTCATTTAGAGGCTGTAGTGGAAAGTCCTGCCCAGTTTTGTGCTGGTGGTCTTTAACCCAGTTCTATCCTAAAAGAAGTGACTCCTTTGTCCTTTTATCAAAGCAAGGATTAGTTTTGTGGGGAGCTTCTGAGTTTAAGTGACTATAAGAGCGAGCTGTCAGTGCACATGTAATTTACAAATAACTAATGCCTGAAAGTTACTTTAATCGGTTAGACTTGTTCAAATCCTACTTAACTTAAGCACAGTAGTGAAGCGTTGTTTTATTCAGGTTTGCTTTTCATAAAAAATATCTTTGGTTAATTCACTTACTTTTTTGAATATTTTTTTTTGGCAGGAAATTCCTCGCCCCAATCACCCCCCCCCCCCCCCCCCCATCAAATCGCAAGTCTCTTGGGGAAAAGTTGACTATTTGTCGCGGTACTTTTATTAACTTTTGATTAATCCCCAGCCAATCTATATACATTTATCTCACAATACATGAATAATTGAGATTGTCGGCTCGATGGCTGGTTAATATTAATAATAATGCCACCCTTATCAAAAGTACGTGCTCGCGATCGCTGTGGCCTATTTGTTTTCGACATGGTTAAGCTATCGGAATACAATAAGTTTACAACTGAGAAGAAATATTGACATTGTTCATGTCTGTATGAAGCTTACACAAAGAAAGGGCTGTGACTGAACTCTAGTTAAAAGTGTTTGCACATTCAGCGATTGAGGTGGGTTTTAAAATAGACATTCGCGGGATATTTTACGCATTTTTATTGATAACGTGGATTTGTTCGGGTAGCCTACATTAAACTGGTGGTTAGTGCTAACACTTTGCGCTCTCTCTTACAAACCACAAATGGCTGCAGTGATACAGGACTAAAGATACTATTTACCTTTTAACTACGAAATACGTTTTAAAACTCGTGTTTGGCTTTGTTTTTGGTGTCACCTTTTTAATTTATCTTTGTAGTAGGCCTGTGTGTGTGTGTGTGTGTGAGAGAGAGAGAGATGGAGACCTTTACCGTTAGGGATGGAAATCGTAAAGAATTAAACGATTCTGCTTCAGTTCCTCTCATACTTATTTCTTGGCGATTTTAATAATTTATAAAATAACATTTGGGGAAAAAAAAAACATTTACAGCCCTATAGGCATATTTTTGTGGTAAATTATACGACATTTTCAGATTTCAGCAGAACCAACATAACAAATCATAAGTAGCCTAAATGTAGGTCTACATCTCTCGCATAGGTGTTATTTACAGACTTTCAGAACTGTCATGAATGCATCATGAAACTGTCTCTAATTTTAATGCAAATGGAAAACAAACATAAAGGTGATAACCGGTTTCATTATTATTTATATAGAATGTAGGCCTACCTACATGATGTGCAGGCCTTATCTTATTTGCATGTTGTCATACTAACAACCAGTCATGAATTATGTTTATTTAAATAAGTGGTTTATTTCACATTCCACGATAAATAACTAGTGAATAAGATTAATTAATTAACAGCTCCGACTAATTCATAAGTGTTTTCGATCCACTATACACTATTAGGTTCATAAGAATCATTCGTTCGGAAATCGAATTGCACTGGTGGGATTTTTTTTTTTTGTGAATCACTTAAAAGAATCGACTCCTAGAGTCACTCGTTCAGGAATCGGATTAGACTGGTCGCTATGTATTTTTTTAATGCCCTAGATAAAATGAACAATAGGAAATGCTGTCAGATCACCGTGATCTTCATGATCAAAAAGTGCTAAATGTATTGTACATCATAAATAATTTTTAAATATAAAAAGAACCGACTTTTGATTCCAAACTCTAATATGTTATCATATGGCCTTCACCTCATTCGACAATTAGGGCTGTTTATATCAGTTACAATCGCTCAGTGTCTCTCGTATTTGGGATCTTTGTCACATTTTACATATCAATATGCTAGTATACTGAGTAAAATATATATTTTTACCTGTGGTTTGGCAAAGGCTTGAGGGGGATTTGGGCTTTGTTACTATCTTTCTTGTCTTAATTATTAAAGGGACCACATTCTTTATGTTTCCATTTAGCTGTTTCTGTTTGGGAGTTTGGGAGTGTGAATAATATGGGCTTTCAAGGTGTGAAAACACTTTTTTTAGCCATTGGCCACTAAAGAGAAACTAATGGTTAATACCCGTTTGCTTCCAACAGCATACAGGACCCCTTAAGATGTTTCTGAGAAAAAAAAAAGTTTATCATTTACCAATATTTTTACATTTCATTGTATTTTAGCAAAGAAAGGGCAACTTTTAAAAGATTTTACTGCAGTTGGTGGTTGTATAAAATGTTTCCGCCTTGTTGGATGGTCTCCTTTTATGCAAATCAACTGGCCAGATAACTATAAAACATAAACAGAACAGAGATGTACAATAAGTTAAGAACATTGATTTGCATGTTCCATGTACTGATATCATGATTTCATGGAAACTTATTGACTGGTGATTGCATTTAGTTTCCTTGCTGTGCTGATGTTTCATAACACAACACAATTATTAATAAGATTGGCAGACGTTATAGAAGGACTGGCTCTTTCAAAATAAACAAAATGTTTGTCTTGTAATGCTTTTTTGGTTGTTTCATTGTAACACAAGAAAATTTTATTCTGTAAAACATACAGGATGTCTTTGGCCAAATTAATTACCAGGGATGTTTTAGATTTACGATTAAAATCTTGGCCAAAGATAATAACTTGGCACTGGTTGTTTGTGAAATCTCCTAAAGCGATTCATAGTAAGTTAATAAAAATAAGTCTCATTTTTCATTTGAGACAAGGAAATACTGGTAATATACTCTTAAGAGATATGTGTATTATAAGAACAATACATTTTCATTTATATCTACAATGGGCCCTCTTCACATATCCCGGTTTCTCAACAGTGGAAATCATCATAGTTGGGTTAACTTGAAAAGCATTCCCATTTGCTCAAATAGCAAAAGAAAAACTCCAATAAAAGAAAATAAATTGAGAGAGACTGATAACGTCAGTCAGAAGAGAGAACGATGGTCAAATTTACCGTCCTTCCCATAAAAGCTGCATTAGAAATACCATAACATTAGCGTTGACTGTATGTTTTTTTATTTTATTTAAATTTTTTTATGTACAAAGGTGATATAATACAAAGAATAGTGTTATAAATTTACATACATAAAAAAAAATACATATATAAAAACCTTCTAGGATTTATGATGCTGATCATCAGAGTCTTCTAAAGGGCTGGGTATAGTTTGAATTTTATCAGTTCTGATTCCGATTCTGCTAATTGAATCAGATTCTTTTTTCCGATTCCCAGTATCGATTCCAATGTGATTTAAAAAATGATAGCAAACATTCATCACGTGTCTCTTATTTCCAAACCATGTATTGGAGCTGAATGCCATGAATAAAAATCAACAGGCTACAAAAAAACTGAACTCTTTAAGAGCTGTTTGTGTGCAAAATAAAACTGCATGATTCAGGATCAGTTTTTTTCTTTTCCCCAGTGGAAGTTGTGGTTCTCTCATGATTCTGAAGAAAAAAACATTAAACAACTAAACAAAATTACATGTTATTTCTGAATTAATGATTAAATGACTCACTCAAGATTTACTTGTTTCATTACTGGATGAATCAAAGTTCTTAAACGAATCTCTTGTTTGATTTAAAGACAAATACATTTTAACAGTCCCTTTTCGACACCTACCGGCAATGTTACCGATAAATCTTCATTTGAAGTGTCAATTTACTTTCAAAAGATGATTTACTCTATTTTAATCGCTACCATACACATCGTACACACAGTTTATATAACTATAAACTTAACTATAAACTTTTATTACAGTACTTCTGTGATTTTAAATGCTTGAAACACAGAAATAATGATACTGTGTGGCTGAAAAGACTGTGAAGCTGTTTCATTCATGACAGATGACAGCTGCTCTCTTTAGGTCAATGGCAGCGCTAACTAGGACTGGTCCGATTTTTTGAGCTTTGAAGCTTCAGTAGTAATCAACACCGAATGTTTGAAACTTTGGAGGGAGGGGGCTGAACATATTCTACACCAGACGCGAGCATCATGTCACAATACAACAGAACCTATTATGCAGTCTATACTGGATGCGGCGCGGTGCGGAGTGACAAATTCCTGACAGTAAACTGCTGTTGCGTTCTATTTATGATGCACTGACACAAATTTCAAATGATTTACAACAGTTGCTTTGTTGCATCCAGTGAAGACAGACTTTAGCTGGCGTGGCGGGGCATGGCACGATAAGTGTAGCGTCCGGTGTAGCATGGTGTAATAAAGACAGGGATCTCTGCGTGTCTGTCTGTTTGTATTTCTACTATGTCGAGAACCATTCATCCAATCGACTGGGTTAAATGCACAGCATGAATTCTGAGTACCATACTCCGCTATATGTCACATCACTTTTCTCACTCAATTTAAAGTGCTCCCACACAGCTGAGATCTTCGGCATTTTTATATTCTCTTCCAGATTAACTGAATCATGAACCGTTTCGCAGGGGTTGCCAGGTGTTCGAGGAAAAGAAAGAAAAAAGAATATTTGAATCTCAAAATTGAAAATTGAATCTCAACCTATCTAATGATATTCAAATAATTTTATATTCAGGTCCAGCCTTAAATGTTGAAATCACACTGGTTTGTTTGTACACTGCACGGACGAACCAAGTGATCACAACATTGATCACACACGTCAACAGTTGAGAAATGAAAAAGACGAATCATTGCAATTTAGGAATAGAATAATGTTGGTGTTTGAATCGTGTTTGCGATCTTTAACTATCTACTAAATTAAAGTTGGTGGTGACACCTCTCTTGCAACATGTTTAGCTATAACAGATATTATACTTAGATTTTTTTGGCTTATGGTCGCAAATGTAGCCAAACTTTGGAGCGCTTAGATTATCGATCAAGGTCCTGGCAGATCGGTAGGTCCAGTCCTCACAGATTAAGAAAAAAAGTGCATAGGAATCGATAGGTCGAATTGAAATTTTAATTTGACAACAAGTATCTGATTTCTGACCTTAAAATATCCGATTCTGGAATCGGAATCGATTTTTTGATTCCCAACCCTAGTCTTGTGAAACGGTTCCATTCCTTATGAGGACACTCGACTTTCATTACTGCTTTTCTCATTCACCTGGTCTTTGGACAGCTCACCCCAGCTGTGTCTCTCTCTGGTTTTCTCCTGCAGGGTTCTTTAAAGACAGAGGGTTATGAACGAGCCTCACCAGAGAATGGCTACAGTGGGAACAGATAAAGAACTCAGTGACCTGTTGGATTTCAGTGCGGTAAGGAAGAGAGTATGGAGTCTTTGTTATTAGTCTGGACAAAAGCTCTCTCTCGTAAAGAATCGCTTTATGATTCCATATTCACTTCAACTAAATCTGACCTTGTTGTCCGAGGATAGCTGTTGTTCTTCGTGCCACTTCAGACTGATCAAATCTCTTGTCACAATGCCTGCTGTATTGTTGGTGGCTATAAACATTGTAATGAATCTTTGAATCATGTGCAGTCTCCGATTATGTTCTGAGAAGTGTGGTTTGCCATTTGAAACCTCTCCAGCATAATAACCATCACTCAATCCTCTCTTATCCTTATCCTTGCATTTATTATTCTCATTTCACCTGTTGTTAAAATCTGATTATTCTTGGCGGTCATGCTATCCTAAATAGCATTAAAAAATATGGAATATAAAAATGTTAATCACTTGATTCATTGAATGACTCGACCATGCTTAATTTATTGCATTGGAAAATTGCCATCTACTGAAGCAGCGAATCTATTAAGACGATACATTGATAATCAGACGTGCCAGACCAAATGCATTATGATCTCACATCTAATTACAAATTGTTAATGGTTTAGCTACTCCCTCATATCGCATTCATTTTCCAGCCTTAAACCTTTGTCAAAAACTAAAGGATTTGCATATTATACATTTTGGTATCTTCTATCTTATGGTGTAAAAGGTGTTCCACATTGTGAAAAATGTCTCCCACACCAGAAAGTCCCTCTCATGCACCATGCAATGCCAGCACTGTTGCTGCTTATTGGTTTCTGTTTGCACTTCAAAAACAAAGAGACATCATCCATCCATGTAAACGTCCTCTTCTGTCCTTTCTGTGAAACCCTGAATTCTTTGTAGTATAAGACAAGATGCATCTTCAAAGAGGCATACTACTTTGTGAGAAAGGGTTTCTTTCAGATCGAACCATTTTAGTGGGTTATATCCGCCAAAATTGACATGACCTTTAGCATTAAACTTTTGAACAAGCTAAGCTTGACGTCACATAGCGTGAATGCCCAATAATGCTGAAAAATCGCTGTCTGTGGGCACCTGTTGATGTGAGTTTTTCAGGATATGCTACATTGCTAGAACTTCTGCTTCTTATTTTTCTGCCTTAGATGTTTGCACCCCCTGTGGCTAATGGGAAGAACAGACCAACCACACTTGCTAGCAGTCAATTTAGTGGTTCAGGTAAGTCTAAACACATGCCTTTTCTCGTTTAGAGAGAAATGTCACATATTGCTTAAATTTGCCATATTTGTGCATTTGATAAGTTTAAAGCGGTGTTCTTTATAGCATTGAAGATGTTTGGGCCAGTTGCTAAGTGCTCATTCCTCTCAACAGAAGAAGAGGACATGCTGCTGCTTGTTTTCCTAAACCCCCTCTTTTATTAATTCACCGTAGTATATCCAGAGTCAAAGCTCGGGGCAGTTTGGATCACTTTGAACTGGTTGTTCAGTTGGAGCACCTATTGCACAAACTTGTACATCGTAAAAACTTTGTTAGGTCAAGAGGAGTGACTGATTTGGATTGGATTGCCGTTCATAATCAAGTTTGTGTCCAGAACATTTTAACAGCCTGTGTTGTTCCTGTGGCTCAGTGATAGAGCATTGTGTTAGCAGTGTAAAAGGTTGTGGGTTCAATTCCCAGGGAACACACATACTGGTAAAAAAAATAAAATTTTATAGCCTGAATGCACTGTAAGTTGCTTTGGATAAAAGTGTCTGCTAAATGCATAAATGTAAATATAAACACCCTAAAACATCTCTTTGTCATCTAAAAAGTGTTGTTTTTTTGCTTTGTTTGTATGTTGCACTTACTTTATAACCAGTTGCACATCACTCTCACAAAAGTGTTATTTTTGCGACCATTGTTGGCTTGTGTTGCTCCAGTTAAGATTGTTTCAGAAGCTGTCAAAGGCATGAACGTTAGGTGCATTTCTCTTCAAGTCTTTTCAGTCTGTCTGTCTGTCTCCCAATCGACACTCCAAACATTAGCCTTGAATAAGAACAATCTGAGAACAAAGCCTTAAATAAAGGCCAAATGATTCCCCCACCCCACTGAGTAAAACACTCCTCCCCCCACACAAGAAAACACTTTCTCTCCCTGCCAACTGACAGGAAATAGACCCTCTCTGAAACAAAGCTCTCTCATACCTCCCACCACCCCGCAGGAGGCCCGCATGAAAACAGCAAAAGAAACCCTGTGAAAGATCACCAGCTTCACTCTCGGTCTGTGGCGGCCCAAAGTGCCAATTACATAGCAGGGCCAAGCTAATAATGTCTCAGTTTGAGATTTTTATTGCAAGAGCTACCTGACACCGGGGTGACCCCGACTGTTAAATCTGTCACTTGTGAGATGCTTCTACAAGGTCTCCACATAAGTCAACATAAGCCTCACCCTGTGAACTCGGTATAACAGGGGTATGACATGTACTTGACATGTAGAGGTCCAAGGGACAGTTTCTCAGCATTATTCATTTAAACTCTTAAAGGAATTATGAGTTCAGTACATCTTAAGCTCTGTTGGCATCGTTTGTGAACACATTCTCAATGATCACAAAAATTAATTTTTTATATTTATTATTTGCAATTTATCCAATTAGTCTCATGTTAAAACGGATGTCTTGTAGCTGTAAATTCAAAATTGTATCTTAACATTTATTGTATTGCGTTTTAAAGAATTAAGGGATAAAGGAAATTTTATTTTCTGTGCTAACATGTCACAAATGCTATTGAAAGAGCTTGACATTTAATGAACCTATATTGAACATTCCTTGAAGATCATAAAAAGTATTGCAAATGAACCAAAGCTGTGATCTTGACCTATTTGCATGGACTGGATTGCTTTTCAATTTTAAACCATTGGTCAGGAGTTAAACTTCGACTGTCCTCTACTATTCAATCTGGCCATTCACAAAGTAAGGATATGTTTAGAGAATGCATTGGCCTTCAGACGTGCATCTGTTCCTAAAGACAAAAGTGCTCGGGAGGGTGATAATTGCATTAAGCCATCTCCTCCTCCTCCTTGGGCATAGCCATGGTGTTTGTGGGATTGTTTGCATGGGAGGACTTCACCAGGCGTTCTCTCGCTCACCTCCACAGCTGCCTAACATGTCACCCACTGAGGACAAGGTTAGGACAGGACATAGCCCATTTCCCCCCTTGTCAAACCCAGCACATTAAAGCCCCTTTCACATTGAAATTCCGGATTACTACACAGGTAATGTGTCCCGGCAATTGTTCCCGGATCGTTAGATTTTGGTTCATTCACACTGCCAGTGATTTCCTGGAATATCTGCATGCATTCACACACAACCCGTTAAGGTCCCATAATGACATGTGACATCATGACGTGACGTGTAATTTACGAGTCAAAAACGGCAGGCACGTTTACTTTCAATAAGGCCCCGTCCACATGGAGACGCGTTTCTGTGAATACGCACAAATTTTTTATCGGATAAGTGTTTTGTCCACACGCATCCGGCATTTTCGTAAGGTGAAACTGCAATTTTTTTAAACCGGGTCCCAAAGTGGATAAATTTGAAAACGCCGTCTTTGCGTTTTCGTCTGGAGGGCTAATCCGTATATTTTCAGAAACGATGACGTCATCAGCCCACGTCTCCCCCCTAGTCAGACACCTCTAAGTCCATGTAACAGCAACAAAAACATGAACAAACACTGAACGATTGTCTTTTTATTAACTAACATTAGCACAGATTAATAAATGTATTATTCCATGTTCGATTGTGTACCACGCGCAAGGTTTATGAGCATAGTCCAAGTCTTCTTCTCTGTTTTTAGTGTATCTCTGTGTCAGAATTACAGTGCCACATACTGGTCTGGCATGTATACTACATCATTTTGCGGTTTCGTATGGACGCGAATATTTCTTGAGACGAGGAAAAAAAAGATCGGATTTGGGTAAGCTCCTTCTCCGTGTGGACGGGGCCTTAAGCTTGCGAAGAATCTCAGCTTTAGCGTGGATAGTGAGGAGCTAACAGATCTCTGCTTCATTACAGTTCGCACATATTTTTTACTTGCAAACGTTGATCTGCCTTCAAAACACCCGGTAAAAGAGTTGCACGATAACGTGCATCATCACTGACACCTTTTCCGCCATTAGTTCCGGCTTTTGAATCAATCCCGGGATGTGTTTGTGTTCACACAGAAGACAATCCGGCAATTTTCTGGGACCAATGAGCAGTGTGAATGGGGCTCTTCACACACACACACACCTCAAGCCATTATTGCTTTACTTTCGATATCTGCTGCCAGCTGAACTTGAATAATGGCATGCTGTGTAGCTGATGTATTTGAAGGACTGTATAAAGGAAATGATCTTTCCTCAACGCAGGAAATGGAATCAGTTCCTGCTTGACTGAATGTCAGATTTGTCTTTGTAGAATTACATTTTGATGATTCCAGCAAATAAGTGGCCAATAACTCAAAAAAAAAAAAAAAAAAATATATATATATATATACATAACAAAATTTGTCAGAAAAATCAACAGTTTAGTTTGCTAAAATGGTCATTCATAAAAAAAAAAAAAAAAAAAATCTACCATTATAACAGTCTGACAGGTCCAAACCATTCCTCATGTTAAACATCTTATCTGGTCCTTCTGTGTCTGAATCTGTAGCTCTGCCACTTCATTTTCCCCCACATAAGATGCTTCTGCCAGGGAGATTCTTTCACTCACTCAGTCAGTGCCCACTTCATTTCCCATGCTGCCTGCGTGGGCTCCATAGATCACGGCTGTCAGTGTGGATGTCGCTATTTGCTCTGCTTTGTTAGCTTCATCACTCATGCTCAGCCTTCAGTGGCCGCTCTGGCTGAGACCCCTCTTCTCTCACACATTTTTAATTAGACATAAAAAAAAAAATGCAAAAGGAGAATATGAATATTCATAAACCAACTGCATTAATATGCACAATCATGCAAATCAGCATGCAATTAAGCCATGTGTCTTTGGAGAGCTTTGCATTAAGGCATAAGACAGGAGGCAGAGGGGAATGCTTTATGAGGAATTTCTGCTCCAGTACACTTTAAAATGTTGCAGCAATATTTTAGAATATCCATTTTTCTACATATAAAGCATATTGAGGGCTATGAGGAGAACCTTTAACACTCTGTATCATGTATGTCTTTAACTGAGACTTGTGTTGTCCCTATGGGTGTCCACTCCCAAATGTAAAATGACGCTAATTACACAATTCTTTGATCAGCCTGTTTTTGTTCTGCTTGCCGTGATACCCCCCCCCCTCCCCCCAACTTGGTTTAATGAGATCCAGTGACCGAATGAATGCTCCCTTTATGGCCAGCAATGTTGAGACTTGCTAAATGACATGGATATTAGTGTGGTGTGATGGTTTTGGATGAGATTCAGAGGATGTCTATCAAATACAGAACCACCCACCAAACGTCCAAAGGCCTTAATGCATGAAAAGAGAAATTAAAATGGGCCTTGATGTGAAGGTTTAGTGCATGTCAAAATCGAAGTATTGCTCTGACAGTGTGTGATCACTTGCTTTGTAGGTATGGAAGAGCGTAGTAGTCCCTGGGCTGCTGGAGAGCAGAACAGTCCCTCTTTTAACCAGGTAGAGGTAGACCCAGTGCCTTGTTTGCGGTCTAAAGGTGTTGTTGGGACATGTTTTATAGTTTTGACCTGCTTCTGTCTTGATTTTCCCAGAACTATGGAGAAGGCTCACACTACAATGAACACGATGGACTATCTTCCCCATTCCTTGGCACAGGAGTTAGTGGTGAGATTTACCAATTTTTGGTCGTTGATCTCAAAGCTGCCGATGTAGAAACTGCCCCATGGGTTGCCCTGGAAGTTGCTTAGGGTAGTCGAGCCCCTCTTTGGCCTCAGCAAGTGGATTCACTCTTAAACTCCATGTTCTGGAATTGACTTCCAATTTCTTCAAATAATTGTAACATTTTGGACTTTGTTTGAAGTGTTGTGTGAGGGTTTCGTTTCATATGTATTTGCTCACAATGCCAACGATTTTTACTTGCAGGAAAGAATGAAAGGGGGCCTTACTCTTCCTTTGGGGGGCCAGGTAAGTTGAATCAAGTCTTGAGCAACTCCTGAAAGTGCTTTAGTCGCCTGCTTGACATCATGCTGTAACTTTTGATTCAAATCGGCCATCTTGTTGTTCCTTATAGCCTGGGTTCCTGCCCTCAGACATCGCCATGCCTTCTTCAGATGCCATGTCTCCATCCGGACTGAAGCCCGGCTCACAGTTTTATCAGTCATACCCCAGCAACCCCCGGAGACGCCCCTCAGATGGAAGCATGGGTAAATAACTTGCAACAATTACTAGACTTGTATCAGATCAGTCAGTATGGAAAGAAAGAGTACCTTTGTGTATGCTTTGATCTTTTTCACAGAACCCCAACCAAAAAAGATCAGGAAGCCACCAGGACTGCCATCATCAGTGAGTGAACTTTCTGAAATATTCTTACTTGTTTCCCACTAAAAGTATTTTATTGCAGCTTTAAATGATCAAATTTAATGATCAGAGTTGTGAGGAATTACACAGATGTTAAGGAAGCAAAGTCCTGCTTACATGAAGTGTTGTATCATCTGAAAATGGTTTGACATCAGTCAAAGGTTTAGCTCCAACACCTTTCAACACATCTGCCTGGAAAGTTTTTGGTAATAAAATTATGGCAGGAAGGTTCCAGACCTCATTCAGAGTAGAAACATTTTTAATATGACGTGAACAACAAGAACATGCTTGTAGGGGTAGATGTAATAGTCCAGAGATTTTACCGTTGTGTCTAATGGTTGGCGAACAAAACATTTAAGGCACATCCTTCTAAAAACATCACAGTTGACAGACTTTTGATTTAACAGGGTATGTATTTTAAATTGCGTCAAAATATTTCAGAACGTTTGACTATTGCACATCGGCGTCAACTTGACCAAACATGCAAGTAGCCATACCCCTTTTTTGAGTCATGGGAAGAGGAACTGTTGTTTCTTGGTCTAAATCCACATAAGCTCAACACTTTGCCCTCTAAACCCCCTCCTCAAACACGATCCTTCAGATTTGCCCATGCTAGACCTTATCCTCCCCCTCTTCCAAAGTGACCCAGTTGTGAGTCCCCTTTGCACCTTTCTCTCTCACTCTCTCTCTCTCTCCCGTGCTTGTCTTAGCTCAGATTAATGGCTTCTGATGAGCTAAGGTTCTAGCTCCTGCTGAATCCCACTCTACGGCTCCAGTAGAACTTCCTCTTG
>NW_020525381.1:5000-27412 GCF_003368295.1 Carassius auratus | reverse complement strand
GGTGTTCTGGGTAGTTGATAGGGTGTTCTGGGTATTTTGGGTGGTTGACTATGTTGCTGGGAGTCTTGTTGGTTGATGGGTTGTTTTGGGAAGATTTTAGGGTGTTCTGGGTAGTTGATAGGGTGTCAAGGTGGTTGATAGGGTGTTCTGGGTAGTTGATAGGGTGTTCAAGGTGGTTGATAGGGTGTTCTGGGTAGTTTGATAGGTGTTGTTCAAGGTGGTTGATAGGGTGTTCTGGGTAGTGATAGGGTGTTCAAGGTGGTTGATAGGGTGTTCTGGGTAGTTGATAGGGGTTCTGGGTTATTTGGGTGGTTGACTGTGTTCTGGGAGTTCTTGGTGTTGATAGGGTTTTTAGGGAAGATGATTTTAGGGTTCTGGGTAGTTGATAGGGTGTTCAAGGTGGTTGATAGGGTGTTCTGGGTATTTTGGGTGGTTGACGGTGTTCTGGGAGTTCTGTGGTGGTTGATAGGGTGTTTTTAGGGAAGATTTTAGGGTGTTCTGGGTAGTTGATAGGGTGTTCAAGGTGGTTGATAGGGTGTTCTGGGTAGTTGATAGGGTGTTCTGGGTATTTGGGTGGTTGACTATGTTCTGGGAGTTCTTGGTGGTTGATAGGGTGTTTTAGGGAAGATTTTAGGGTGTTCTGGGTAGTTGATAGGGGTGTTCAGGTGGTTGATAGGGTGTTCTGGGTAGTTGATAGGGTGTTCAAGGTGGTTGATAGGGTGTTCTGGGTAGTTGATAGGGTGTTCAGGTGGTTGATGGTGTTCTGGTAGTTGATAGGGTGTTTCAGGTGGTTGGATAGATAGGTGTTCTGGTAGTTGATAGGGGTCTGGGTATTTTGGGTGGTTGACTGTGTTCTGGGAGTTCTTTGGTGGTTGATAGGTGTTTTAGGGAAGATGATTTTAGGGTATTCTGGGTAGTTGATAGGGTGTTCAAGGTGGTTGATAGGGTGTTCTGGGTATTGGGTGGTTGACGCTGTTCTGGGAGTTCTTGGTGGTTGATAGGGTGTTTTAGGGAAGTTGTTAGGGTGTTCTGGGTAGTTGAGGGGGTTTCCTGGTTGTTCTTTATTATTGACTCGGGTGAAGTTTGAGCATCATCTGTGCATCTGTATAACAGTGACCTGAGTCACCAGTAGCAAACAATGAAGTGCGCTCTGTTGGACAAACTTAGTATTTACACCATTCAGAAGCATTTTAATCTGCGTTATATGTTCTTTAAAAAAAATTCATATCGGTGGCAATATATACAGGCTCATATCAGCCCGATATATCGGTTAAACGATATAATCGGTCAGGTTCTAATGTTCTACCGTTTATAGGGTGTTCTGGGTAGTTGAATCTGGTGTTCCATATAGTTTTTAAGGTGTTTTAAATGGTTTCTTAGATGGTTTCTTACTTTCTTTATGTGTTTTCCTCAAGTTTAGAGGTACAAGTATGAACAGTTACAATAGTAGCGCTTGACTTAGTAAACAGCACTAATTAATTGTCTCAATAACTTGGTTTGGTTGTAGAAGCGGTTCAGGCAGAAGTCGGACTGCACTAAGAAAACATTTCTGCTGAATGATCCTGAGCTTTCATCTCAATAAGCAGACGTATTAGGAGCGCTGAAGATGTGAGACGAGTATATCAGGTTGTAACCTTTGTAGTGCCAGCCTCTTTGTGCACGATGCTATTTGATCTTCAGAGGAAACTTTAATGCCATTTTCATATCAACATGACACGTCATTCCTTCAGCTATCACATCATCCTCCTCTTTTATCTTCCTCACTCTTTATTACCCCTTTCTCCTTGTAGATTTTCAGGGATGAAGTACTTGAGTCCTAATGCGGTTTATTTTGGGGTTTAGATTTTAAAGGAGTCCTATTATGCTTTTTTTTCTTTTTTAATTTTAGTCAGTTGTGTAGTGTGTGTGTGTTTGGCATAAAAAAGATCTACAAAATTACAAATCTCAAAGTCCACTCCAAAAGGGAGATATTGTTTTTTTGTTTTTGTTTTTTAATCCCTTTAACCAAACCTTTTTGTTTGTTTACATTTTGATGATTAAAGCTCACGGTTCATCAAAGTAAAAAATCCAGTAATATTAGATTTTGACAGCACTCCTATATATCAAAATCAATCATAATGCTCCTTCGTTGTGATCATTATGTTAAAAAATTTTTAAACTAATTTGACAGATTCAGTTCTTTTAATTAAATATTATGAATGTTTTGGTTTCTTTTAAGCCATTTTAGAGCAGAGGCATAACATCAAGATCAAGTATCATCAAGCTGATGGGAATTTAGAGCTGTAATGCCTGCATACTGAAAGAGAGGTACAGAACTTCAAACCCTAAAGTTTCCAGTATCCATTTTTGATCCTACGCTGATTGAATCCACACCCTGGGTCTGCTTCAGATTTCTATTTCTGTTTTATTTCATAGTGTTTTTTTTTGTGTGCATATCTAATAATAATAATATCCCAAGGTCCCTTCTGTGCTTGATGTAATTTCCTGACTTAAGATCTTGCCTTGAAGGGCAGTGTGATCATTTCCCCCCAACTGTGAAGCCCTGACAGAGAAGAGAGGAGATTTGAGGTTAGCATTTTCATTGGGATGTAAATAAATCAAGATATTAATGCAGCAGCATACAGCGATAAACGTTGCAGTTATTTTTTGGAGTCCCATGATGCCATTGTTTTCATCGTCAGAGTCATTCATGACGTTTTATTTTTTACCCTCAGGTGTCTTATCTTAGGTGGGTGTTGTTTTTCTGTCTGTACTCATGCTGAGTCAGGATATGAGCAGGAAGCTCTGTTCAGGGGGCTGCAGTGCCCAGTTTGGCACATTGCCGTCTCCAGCTGGTCTCTGATGCCCATAAGTTGCCAGACATGCCAGGCTAGCAGACACCTCACCACTCGCACCCGCGGCGTCACACAGCGATGAGGGGTGTCTCTCACACCTGAGGGTGATGCCCGGACATAAGCTGTGATAGACTACTATTCTGTTCTTTAGTTTTTGTTGGTCTTATTCTATACTGTCCTGTTATAATCTATTTTCTATTGTAATCTTTCTTATCTATTTTATTCTATTCTGTGCTATTCTGTTTTTCTCTTCTTATCTGTTCTGTTCTTTTCTGTTATAATGTAATCTATTATCTTGTTTTTATTCTATTCTGTTATTCTGTTTACAGCGTTAGCTCAACCAAAAATACAAATTATTCACCCTGGGGCATCTTAGGTGTATAGACTTTCTTCTTTCAGACGAATTCAGTCGGAGTTATATTAAATATTGTCTTTGATCTTTCAAGCTGTTTAATGCCATTCAGCAGATGTTGCATGCATCAGTTCAAAAGAAGTTTAATAAAAAGCACCCATCCATAATAAAAACTGTCTCACATAGCTCCGGGGGGTTGATAAAAAGCCTCATTCGGCGAATTGATGCTTTTTTTGTAAGAAAATATCCATATTCAAAATGTGATAATCATTTTAATGTAGTTTGCGCCGGTGAGTCTCATGAAAACCAACGTTTGTTTACAGGATCAAGGGAAGTTACATTTCCTTACTTTAGCAAGGAAAACCAGTCTCCTCTTGCTTATTTCGAAATCTTCTGACATTCTCCTTTACAAATCCTCGTTCTGTACTTCTAATTAGAGACCGTTGTTTTGTTTTGATCTCTTCGCTGCGCTTCCTCGTTCCTCACTTCGGAGCGGTGCATGCACAAAGCCGAACTCAAACGTCATCGGCCCCAGAACTGCTTCTGTTTACAACAGAGATCGCAAGCTAGAATAAAGTGATTTACGTTTTGAATATGGACGTTTTTCTTTAAAAAAAGGCATCGGTTTACTAGAGGAGGCCTTTGTTCACCCCCCGGAGCCGTGTGAGACACTTTTTATTATGGATGGGCACTTTTTATTAAAACTTCTTTTGGACTGACGCATGCAACACCTGCTGAGTGGCATTAAACAGCTTGAAAGATCACAGATTTTTTTTATTTTTATATATAACTCTGACTGGATTCGTCTGAAAGAAGAAAGTCATATAGACCTAGGAGTAAAACACAGCCTAATTTTTCATTTTTGGGTGAACTAATCAAATGAAAACCTCATGAAAATAGCCATAGAAGCTAAAATGTTGTCAAAAAGAAGGAAATAAAATAATTTTTTTTAATTCTGTTTTTTTATTTTTTCTGTTGTTTTATTCTAAATTAGTTTTTCTATTTGTTCTTTTCTGTTTCTGTTTCTTTTCCAATCAATTTAAGTCTATTCTGTTATTTTCTCTCTTTGCTGTTTTATTCTATTCTGTTTTTATCTATTTTATTATATTCTATTGTCTTATAATCTTTTCTTTTCTATAATAATCTTTTCTTTTATTCTGTTCTATTCTGTTCTGTTCTATTATAACCTATTCTATTCTTTTGGTTTTAATTCTATTCTATTATAACCTATTCTTTAGTTTTATTCTTTTCTATTCGCTATTCTATTTTAATCTATTCTATCTTTAGTTTTTATATATTCTTCAAGCGTATTCTATTCTTTTCTGTTGTACTCTATACAGCGTACAGCGAATAGCCGCTTCTCTTCAGTTTTGCGGGAATCATTCTTCCTGGAGCTGATTAGCTATTCCCGCAGGATTCTGAGTGTTAACATTGTGTTGTTTGTTGATGTTGACCTTAAAGAAAGACTCATCCCCAGAAATGACACACACAAACAAACGCATATACAGTATGGCGATGCTTTTTCTGTAATTCTTTAGCTAATTTGCGTCTACGACACATTTCGTAGAATGTGCTATTTTTAACTACTTCAGAATGAAGTCGTCAGTGGTGGTTTTAATTGCCAGGGACAGATGTGAAACTGTAATTAACTTGTGCGTACTGATATGAATGTTAATGATGGTTAATGCTTCCCCTCAGTGTTCGTAACATGTCGTTGGCTGCATGTTTAGCCTGGTGTTCAGCCTCCATCTCCTGCTCGGTCTCATAGTAGATTTGCTGTTTCCTTTTGATTTTGATGTCATTGTGGTTGTCTTTTCATTTACGCCAATTATTTTACGTTCTTTTTTTTTCTTTTTCTCGCCCTCCCTCTCCTCCCTGAACTGTGTATCTATAATTTACCCCCCTTGTTACCCCCTTGTTGGCCCTCTCGTCACAATCACCCCCCCAACGTACTCAAGACGTTGCCCTTCCTTCTGCTGTCCCTTCACTGACTGATGCCACTACTGACCATGTAGCGTCCAGCCCGGCCGAGCGCAGCGGCCCGACGCCCTCCGCCCCGCGTGATGTCGTGGCATCTCTGGTGTCCACGCCGATTCATCAAGCTGACATGGCGACTTCCTGCCGAGCCGCACGGGGAGAACATCACCTACTCTGTGTTCTACAGTCTGGAAGGCACTAACAGGTTAAAGACGCTGACAGATGTGCATGTGTTTGCTGTTTAACGTGGGCATGCATCGTTTTAAAGAACGGTGTATGCTGCCTCTGCAGGATGCTAAAGGAACAGCAACAGGAAATGCAAACTGTAACACTGGTGCTAATGTTTAGAAATAGCATAATAGTACACTACACTTACTGATTCTCCATCAAACATTTAGGATTTGGGAGGAAGGTGTCTGGGGTCAAATTGTAAGAATTGGTCATTGAAGAATACATTGATTGACCACTAATCTGAATATTTGGGTGAATGCATCATCTACAGTGTTTATGGATCTGAGTATACAGTATATTCTGGGGATTTTCAGTATAAAAAAAAAAACGTAAAATACACTGTTAAACTACTAGATTTAACAATTTAAGCAACTTAATCGTGGTGTGGAGGTCACGTCATCCTATATTTCCCATCTGATGTCCAGGGTTGTTGATTAAAATTATTAAAAACATTCAAGTTTAATGAATGTATGAGTGTTAGATTAAAAATGTGAAACTAAATAAAAATTATAAACTTTGCCTGAGCGACTAACTGAAATAAGTTTGAAACGAATAAACGCATAAACTGAAATAAAAATGAATTAAATGTAAATAGTCATATTTAGAAATGAATAGATTATAAATGTCTGCCTTGGCAACATTTCTAAAACATAATGTTAAGTATATTTTTGGAAATAAATATGAATTAAAACTTAAATGAAACTTAAATAGTAAAAAAAAAAAGAATGGAAAACTATTTAGTTATATATTATATTTAATTAATATTAAATTCAATTATTAATAAAAATGAAAAAAGCATGTAAAATCTTTAAAAATTAAACTAAAATTCAAATAAAAACAAAAAAAGCTAATTCAAAATATAGATTCTTAGCTGTTAAAAAAAAAATTTACACTACTGAAATAAACAGTTTTTTTTAACATCTTTTTTTGTTTATTTTAAGACAGATTTGATCCAATTTAATTAGCTAGCTTTGAACAATTATTATTATTATTATTATTATTATTATTATTATTATTTAAAGTTTATTTGACAGGGACAGCGCACAATTTAGACAATGCACCAGAGTTAGCTAACAGCTAATTTGCATCTGTTGTCCCTGGGCAGGTAGACAAAACTAAAAATTAAACAACAAATATTATAAAAATCAAGCTATAAATGTATCAGCTTGCTTAATAAGATTGTCTTCAGAATACCTCCTGTAGAAGGCGCTTTAATGCTGATAAACGCACTTTATATATATATATATATATATATATAAAGTGCGTTTATCAGCAGTTTATCAGCGTGTTATGTTATGAATTACGTTCTGATGCATTCTGGGGCACAAATTTGAGTTCGGAAAATCTGCGTTCACATTGCCTCACTAGCATGTGAACCTAATTTTTATGCCTAAAATCATACATCAGACACTTTTGCGCTATTATGATTTCATATTGCGGTTGTTTTGCTCGTAGGGAGCGTGTGGAGAACACCAGCGGACCGGGAGAGATGCAGGTCACCATCCAGAACCTCGTCCCCGACACCAAGTACACCTTTCGGGTGGTCGCGTCCAACACTAACGGCCCGGGAGAGAGCTCCACCCCACTTACAGTGGCCACCCAGCTGGAGGGTAAAACACACACGTACACACACTTCAAGTCCGCCTTTGACCGCTCTGAGGTTTCTCTCTCTTGTGACCACACTGCTCTTGTTTGTGCGTGTCCAAAGCTGCCGGCCGCTTGTTTACCAGACGCTGTTGATCTGGGGACGCTGTGGTTTCTACACACACTGCCTCTTTCTGTCCGAGCTGTGTGAGTGTGGAATTGTAAACATCTGGGTCGGGAAATGTCTGGAAGCATGTGTCAGGAAGATTTTCATGGATACAGGCGACTAGTATTAATGAGACGAGAGCTCAGGGATGCAGGTATGGTCGGAGCTGTCAGGAAAAAGGCAGCCAGTGCTTCTGCGAGCCGATCTTGGCCACGGTCGGGTGAAAACGCCAACTGGCTTGTGCATAGGGCAGATGCAGACAGGAGGAGAAGGAAACTGCATCCCGGTTTGTATCGTATCTGTCATATAGTCAGATCAAGATTGTGCATCTTGCATTCAACAGGCATGCATGCATTTTTGGTGGATCTTCAGAGTTTATGTCCATGCATGCTAATATTGCCTATAATATTGATTCACTAACAACCAGTCAGTTTACATTTTTCATATATATATATTAAAAAATTAAATATATATATATGTACATTTCTTAGAAATTTTCATCGAAATTCCAAATTGAAAATTACTTTAAATAAAATGTTATGATCTAATCAATTTCCAAAGTATTTAATCCATATAAATTACTATGAAGTATCCTGTTTAACTCCAAAAAAAATTAAAATACATGAATGCCATTCAGTAGTTTGGGTAAGTATTTTTATTTTTTAATCAAAAGTGATAGTAAATATATTAAATAATATTAATTAAAATAATTTCTCATTTAAAAAAAAATGCTGTTCTTTTGAGAAAACAAAAATAATTTTAAAAAGTCAATTTCCACAAAAAATATCATGATATTTGAATGATTTCTGAAGGATCGTGAGAATTGAGAAATGATGCTGAAAATTTAGCCTCGCATCACAGGAATAAATTACATTTTAACATATATCACAAGACGAAGCAGTTATTTTGAATAAAAATAATATTTAACTGTTTTTATTGTATTTTTGGTCAAATAATTGAAGCGTTGATGAAGAGAAGAGCCTTGAACTCTCTATCAAGGGAATTATTGCTTTATTAAAACAGCAACTGTTTTATAAACCACTAATATTAAATGAAGTCAAATGTATTAATATAAATAACAATAAAAAAGCAATATTTATAATTATTTAATTAGTTTTAAAGCATCTTTGAATATAGTTAGTTTTATTTAATTTAATATATTATTATTAACATGACTTATTAGTGTAGGATATTTGTAATTGCCATGCAATGTAGCCACATAGTAAAAATGATTCAATACATTACTTTTTAATTATATTCTGTATTAAATCTTTATTTTCAAATAAGATTTCCATCATGCATTAGATATTTATCAGCTTTCTAATAAAACTTAGAGTAAGGACTATTTTATGTATTTATATGTTGTGATAAAGGTTTTTTTTTTGTTATCAAGACAATTTTATAATCATTTTTTTCTTGCTACAGACGAATGTACTTGGAGTTTGTGGATTGGGATTCATCCTACTAGCGGTTTTGTTTTCTGCACTTCCCGTTTAACTCATATGGACAATACGAATTAAAGCAGCACAGTTTTCTTTTGTTTAGGTCTTTCTAGGTCAAAACTCCTCGGTTTCCTTTGCATCCCACACGTGGACCACAATGCATTTCGCTCGTTTCGAGTGTGGAAATATCCTCAGCGGGATACACACGCTGCTTTCTCGCCAGAATAGTCTTCTTTTACCATCTGATATTGTCATTTTTTAAAGTATCCAGCTGCGGTGGGTTGAAACGTGTCGTCTTTTGTCACTACACGCCGTTGAAGTTTGCAAAAGCGCAAGAAATAAGTGTCAAACGAAAGAAAAAAGAGGCTTCAAGGAGAACCGTGCGCAGTGGAAGACGCTGAAGAAATGACTTCAGTGGCCCTTTGTGTTTTTAAATCTACTTAAAGCTGAAGCACAGACAAACACGCCTTCGTTTCTCCCGCTTCACTTTCACCTCCTGCTCCTGAAACTTTATCAAAAGCCAGAGATCCACTGTAGGGTTCTTGTATTCACGCAGGATTTGTCTCTGTGCTTTATTTCTCAGTCCAGGTCCCGGGTCCGGCTCCGAATCTGCAGGTGGTCTCTGTCAGCACTGCCTCGGTCACACTGAGCTGGGACAGACCCAGCACTGGGAACGGTGAGATCCAGACCTACAGACTCTTCTACAGCGAGAAGGGACACGACTCGGAGCAGGTGAGGACGGAGGAAACATGTAGAAAGCTTCATTATCAAATCACAGCCATAAGCTCCCAGACTAACACAGACGCTGGCATCGTTTCTGCATTATTTGATTCAGTAATACCATGAAAGTATCCCGACAGATATGATTATACCATGTTTCTAATACATTTTATACAATTATGTAATTAATCGTATATATCATTTTTTGAACACTTACTATTATAATGATATTTACAGATGTTTTTAGACATTTACTGTGGTGATACTCTGTTTTCTGTTATTAGTTTTTTGTATGTTTACTATTAAAATACTGTGTTTTTACATATATTTTTACACACTTAACTGTGGTACTACCATCAGTATCATGTACATCTGTTGTGATCATGCTTGTAACACCATGCATATAATACAGTGTTTTTATATATAATTAAAACATGGTATTAAATTAGTTTTTGGTAAATTTTCTTTTATAATATCATACCTTTTTACATATATTTTTGTACATTTACAATGGAAATATTGTCATATATATATATATATATACATATACAGTACAGACCAAAAGTTACGAAACATTACTATTTTTTATGTTTTTGAAAGAAGTTTCTTCTGCTCATCATTTATTTTAAACTGCCTGCATTTATTTGAGCAAAAATAAAGAAAAAACAGTAATATTGTGAAATATTATTACAACTTAAAATAATAGTTTTTAAATGTATTATACATTAAATGATCATTTATTTCTGTGATGCAAAGCTGAATTTTTTGGATCATTATCACATGATCCTTTAGAAATCATTCTAATATGAGGATTCATTATCAAAGTTGGAAACAGTTTTGCTGCTTAATATTGTTTCAGAACATGTGATTCTTTTTTAGGATACTTTGATCAATAAAAAGTAAAAAAAAAAAAATATATATATATAAATTGATAAATTGATAAAAAGTGATAGTAAAGAAAATATATTATTAGAATTTTTTATTTATTTTGAATAAATGTGATTCTTTTTAACCCTTTATTGATCAAATATATGAGACAGCAGAACTGTTTCCATCACTCATAATAAATCAGAATATTAGAATGATTTCTAAATGATCATGTGATCTACTGATGTTACATGTGACACTGAAGACTGGAGGAATGATGCTGGAAATTCAGCTGCGCATCACAGGAATATATTATTTTTTTAAGTATATTCAAATAGAAAACTATTATTTTAAGTTGTAATAATATTTCACAATATTACTGTTTTTTTCTGTATTTTTGATCAAATAAATGCAGGCTTGATGAGCAGAAGAATCTTCTTTTCAAAAACATTAAAAATAGTAATGTTTCCAAACTTTTGGTCTGTACTGTATATATATATAATTTTTTTTTCATGGTAAAACCATTTTTTACATTTATTTTGTGCATGTGTTGTGATCATGCCCTGTTTTGAGCATTCGTTTTTTGCACATTTACTATTGTACTACCATTTTTATTTTTTTCCCAATATAGTTTTACATATTTATTTTTCTAATACAATGGATTTCCTTCCATTTTTTTTTTTTTTTTTTTTTTTTGCAGAATGATTTTATCCTATTTTTTTATGTAGTTTTTTGGACATTCACTATTATAATTCAACATTTTAAATATATATTCTGTTTTCATTTACTATGATCTTACCCTGTAAAACCATGTTTTTGACATGTATGATGTTGTGCATCATATGATAGTAATACCACACTGGATTAGCATGCATATGCTACGATATATGAATAGCATAGTATAAAACAAAGTCCCCTGGTATTACTTATCATGATAGCACCACAGCATTATTATGTAAAGATGTTAGACAACCATATAAGGAGTCAGTTACAAAGAAGTCTTAAAGAGACAGTAGCAGAAACAGACAGAGAGTCGAAAACTCTGCGCTTGTTTTTATGTTGACTAAATGTGAGAGTAAAAGCAGAGCAGGTTAGTAACTGATGTTCGTGTGTTTTCTGCAGGACATGGACGTCACGGGTCTGTCCTACACCATGACGGGGCTCAAGAAGTTTACAGAGTACAGTTTCAGGGTTGTGGCGTATAACAAACACGGCCCCGGCGTCTCCACTGAGGACGTTGTGGTCCGAACGCTGTCTGACGGTGAGCTTCATGAAGTCTGACGCTTAGACGTGTTACTCTGAACATCCTGGCTTGATTTTCTCTCTCTGCACTTAAAAGTGTCTGTGTTTAGATGAAGATTTGACGTTCACTGTGATTTGATCTTAGTATTCATGAGTATGTTTCTGTGTCAGTGCTGTCACAAGACTCGTGTTAGTGACATGCTAACATGATCGCTTTAGCACAGTAATTAGCATACAGGAAGGAAGATGTTTTTCATTGGTTCAGGAAAGCGGTTGGGTTTTTTATGGCTGTGAAAGGACAGAAAACAAGTGCATCTGTGTTTTCTCAGCTGTGAACAAAATATAATATTTTTAATTCATCTGATTGAGCAGCTCCCCACACTATTCGTCAAACCACTCATAAAAAAAAAATAATAATAATGTTAGAAATTGCAATGCTCAAAGTGATGGTTGAATATAGTTCATTCAAGGCTTGAAAAGATCTTGAAATGTGTTTATTTATATTACTTAATTATGCATTTATTTATTTACCTAATGTTTAAGTATTTATACTTTTATTGATAAATATATAATAATTATTATAATTTTATTAAATTGTTTCATTAGTATTTTTAAATGATTAAGATTTATTTGATTAATTATCTGAATATTGCTCTTCTCTGCAGACCATTTCTACAGAAGTGAGAATAAAATGTATCAAAAAAATTATTTATTGAATACATCTTAAATTAAATAAACTAAAACAATTTATTATAATTAATTATAATAAAGTATTTTTTTCTTTTATATAAATACAAATATTTATTTATAGTATTTTATTTATTTAAATAAAATATTTAAACATTTTAATTAGCCATGTTATACTTTGATATGCATATAGTAAACTTAAAAAACAATATATATTATTATTATTATTATTATTTACTTTTCAGCATTGGATTAATAATATGTTGATATATTCTCTCGTTTTCTTTTCAATTAATCAGTGTAACAAAATGTTATTTATTTATTTATTTATGTGATACTCTAATATGCATAATAATAAATATTGCTTAATATGGGCAGTTTTTTTAGTTAAAATATTTTTTTAAATAGAGATTTTTCGCAATTGTACAAATTATCCTTATACCAGAAATACAAAATGTTTGCTCACCATTAAAAAAAATTTGTACGTTTTTTTTTTTACCGCTGCGTTCAAAGTCACGTGAAATAAATTTGGTGAAGAGCTAACTTCATACCTTAGTAAGAAGCAATAAAGTTAATTTGTAGGCAAAATGAGGGCAACATAATTACGCTTACAGTGAGACTATGTAATAATCACACACACTCAGTCCGCGGCAGAACACACACAAGTGTAAATAATATAATGAAGTGTTTTATTAAAGCGAGCCGTTGACGCTAGCACGCGCACAAACACACACTTCTGTCTCGTAATCCTCCAGTGCTCATCTGAAAGAACAAACAGAGAAACGTCCGTCACGAGTCTTCAAATGCGTGTCTCGGTGGATGAAGCAATAATTTGAGTGTTCTCAGTAATAAACCTGTTGTGTGTTTCAGTGCCGAGCGCCCCGCCGCAGAACCTCACTCTGGAGGTCCTGAACTCAACGGTAAGATCCTCTTTCATTAGTCCAGAGCTCTGCTGATGAGTGAAACCACGATAGCACATTTCACATTGATTTCAAACCAGTCGTCAAGTCACAGATCCTCAAAGTAGCTTTATATAGTGTGACGATAATGCAATAGGACTAGTAAACACTCAACTTCAGTCCAAAGGCATTGGATTCAGAGATTCAGTCGCCATTCAGTTCAGTTCCAAACAAGGAGCTTTTAGAATACGGAACATGGAATAATTAGAATATGGAAGAAATTGTGCTTCTTTGTTATAAAAAATGACAGCACACTGCAAACCCTGAATCTTAATGGTCCCAAAAGTAGCTAGTCGACCACTTTTTTTCAAATTCTTCTAATCTTGGGGTGATTTGACTCGGACGTGTTCTTGACAGTTCTTACGAGGTTCATCTAATCAGTTACATTTTGGCCACGAAAGGGTTTCTGTAAGAAGTTACTGTTAAATGTGATAATTACTCATCAGTCGCTTCCTAAAGCAGAAGTGAATGGTTCGTTATCAGAACTGAGAGCGTGTGTGCTTTCATGTGCATGCTTCCCACCGTCAGAACTGTTTCCTGTTTCATGGAGCATGCTTGGGTTTTTTCTTCATTCATTATTGCGTAGCCTGAAGGCTTTGCTCCTCTCAGCTGTGGTTGTGTAATGAAGCATTGGCTCTGACAGCTCTCTGGCTGACGCACTCTTTACAGATGACACCTGAAGAACTGCAGACCTCCAGACGTTTATATGATGCGCTCCGCTGCTTAATTAAAACTTTTGAGACTCCACTCTTTCGCTGAAATGGCTTTGCTCCGTCTCTAAGCTGGCTGTGTGTCCTGTTTTACGCCCCAGAGCATCATGGTCCGGTGGCAGCCGCCTCCTCCTGGTACCCTGAACGGAGAGCTGACGGGGTATAAGTTACGCTACAGGAAAGGACTCAGGAGAGCAGACGCAGTAGAGATCTCAACCACACAGCTCTATCAGCTCATCGACGGTAAGACAAACCCTCAAAAAACCCTAAAAAAGTGTAGTTTTTATTCCTAGTTGAATTTTGTGCTTTTGAATTTTTATTTAGGTTTATTAAAAATATTTCTTTATGGATTTATTTTTTTATTTTTTTATTATTTTGTTTTATTTTATTTTTTTTATTATTTATTTTTTTGTTTATTTTTTTTTGTTTTGTTTTGTTTTATTTATTTTTTTATTATTTTTTTTTGTTTTTTTTTATTTTGTTTTGTTTTGTTTTCCAGTGCAACATTACTCATTTTTAATTTGTTTCCATTTATATATTTATAATTTATTTCAGCTTTTAGAGTTTTTTTTAATGCTTTTGTCTTTTTTTTTTTCTTTTTTTTCTTTCTGTATAGCTTTATACATGTTAGAACTGCAGATTATTTTTATTTCTGTTAACATTTCTAATTTAACACTTAATTTTAGATTTACATTTTTTTTATCTGATATTCATATTTTATTTTATTTCATCATTTATTTGTTGTTGTTGTTTTATACAACGTTATTTTATTGTAAATGTGTTATTTTTGTTATTATTTTATTATTTCTTAATAGATTTTTTATTTATTTTTTATTTTTAGCTAATAGCTGATTTTACTGCAACATAAACATATTTGTATTTCAGTTAGTTGCCAAGACACCATTTCTAGTTTTCATTCAAGATTTTAATTTAAGATTTTAATTTCTTTCAATATTTATATATTATTTAAGCTTTATTTAGTGATTTGGCATTTTTATTATTTTTTATATTTCTGTATATTTCTGCACTCATGTGCTTTTGTATATGTTATAATTTTTATTATATTTCCATGTATATTTTAAATGACGGTTGTGGTTTTAAAAACATTTTTTTACTTAATTTAAAAAAGAAAATTCATCTAATATTTTTATTCCAACATCTAAAAAAGCACAGTTTTTAATTGCTTTAGTTATTGATAACAGCATTTCTACAGAATAAAATAATTAATGGTGACAAAAAAACATCAGACTTATTAGAACAGATTCAAGTCATATCTAGCACATCTTTTGACTCAAACCACTTTTGATAAATTGATAAAAACCCATTTGTGCTCAATAAATGTAAAAAATTAAAAAAGCACTATTCATAAGTCTTCAGAATAGTGTTTAGGTCGCTGCGTGGAGAGATCTGCCGCGTATGCAACACACAGTTTGCGTGGGATGCTGACACAGATGCTGGTTCTGTATCTTCAGGTCTGGAGAAGGGAAAGGTTTACACCGTGAGAGTTTCGGCCTCCACCGTGAACGGGACGGGACCCACGACCGAGTGGATCGCAGCCGAAACCTTCGAGAACGACCTGGACGGTAAACAAACACAGCTTCCTGTCCGGATGTGAAGAACGGATCAAACGCTAGACTTCATCAATACTGAACGAGCCGCTGCATTATTCACCCGTCTGCTAAACGCTCTGGCAATCCTGGGAAAATGGCATTTGTTTAATGCACTTCTACTGTTACATGAAAAGCCTTTGAATTATTTGGAGTAATGTGTCCGTTTAAAGACTCTGAATGCCAAAACTTTACACTGGTGCATGGCTACTGAGTCTGTTACAGTAAATTCAATTGATTTGAGGCTTGAGAGAGCGCTGATGTGATTACTGGTGACATGGGGCTCAGATAATAGTGTCCAGAAAGATCCACCTTCACACACTGCTAGCATAAGAGAATGGATATAAGGAGCGTTTTGGGTCATGCACTTAACCCCAAAATCAATGAGAACAAATATCACTTTAAATAGTTTTTAATTAAGTTGCATGGTAAAATATTAAATATTTTCAGGCAGTTATGGCATTTCTTTTTTTGGGGCGTTCAATAATTAATTAATTAATTTATTTAGTCGAGATTATTCTGAGAACATTCATTTCACCACAAAATAAACAGGAAGGTTACAGTCAATTATAATTTGTATGAAAATATTAAGTGCACAATGAAGATGAAAATAATAATAAATTATATTTTTCATTTAAAAAAATATATTTTAGGGCATTTTTAAAACAAATGTAGGACATAACTTGTTTAGATGGCCCTAAAAATGGCCATATATATTTCATTCGATTTTCTTCTAATATTTATATTTTATTTCAGCTTTATTTAGTGATTTGCCATTTTTATAATTTTTTTTATATTTCTATATAGCTTCAATACATTCCAGTTTTAAGCACTCTTAGAAATGCAACTAATTTTAATTAGTTGCAAAGGCCAAATTTATTTTCCTCTTAAAACATTTATATTTCCCATGTAATATTTATATTTTAGTTAATTTCAGATTTATTTATTCATTCGTATGTGCTTTTATTTAAATGCACTTAATAATTTGTATGAAAATATTAAGTGCATTTTGAGGACCAGTATTTGGGCCTTTATTTTTACGAGCATTTTTTGCTTTGTGTCGAGAACATCCTGGGTCATTCATTTCAACCCAAAATGAAGAAGAAAATAATAATCAATTATATTTTTCATTAAATTTATATTTTAGAGCATTTTTAAAACAAATTTAGGTCATAACTCACTGTTTAGATAGCCCTAAAAATGGCCATATATATATATATATGTCAATTTTTAGCCCCATTTTATAAGTTAAGCACAATTACACATAATTGCCCATAATTTTGTTACTGTAATTGGAAAAATATTGATTGATCATTTAATTGCAGTTGTTTTTATTATGACTCGGCCAGTAATTGAAAGCCATATTTCTGTTTTGAAGGAAGTTGCAGGTTTGTTGCGTGTTTTTCCCTTCGTCCTCTTTAAAGAGCAGCAGGAACAAACAGACACAGAGGCATTTCTGCTGATTTAGACCGCTAAGTTGGATTAATAGCTCGTTTTTTCAGAGGCAATTGGACGTATGGAAGGACCCCGACACTGTGTGTGTGTGTGTGTGTGTGTCTTTGGGCTCATCTCCATCTGCTCAAATGGGAAGAGCTGTGTGACAGCCAGACCCAAGCATCTCTCTCTGTCTCTCTCCAGCGCTAATGCTTCTGCTTCATCCGCTCCTGCTTGAATTAGCCCCACAAATAGACCAGTGTTTGAAATAATGAGTCAATCTAATGACTCTAAATCCAAAAGGTTTTGTCTGAAATTAGCGGCGTTGCCTTCTAAATGAGAGCAGGCATTAGCACTGGCCCCTAAGATGAATTTAAATTGCGTTTTGCTAATAAAGCGAAGCTGTCCGTGGATCCGTTTACACAAGTTGTGCTTTTAAGCTTGGCTAAAACAAATATGAATGCATTTCTCTGCTCTCACGATACACTAATGAATGAATTTGTGCTTAAAAGCTGCTGTTTAGTCCTGACCTGAGCTCCAGTGCTGTAAACATGCATTTGATGCTTTATTTTGAGACTGTTTTCTGACTCTCCTCTCATTGACTGATGTCATCTCAGTCTCTACACTATCAAGACAATTTACTCCATACTTCACCTTTCACTCTTAAGTGTTATTAGTGGTTTTAAATATATTAAAATACAAATATCTGAATACATATGAAAGTTAAATAGTTTTTAGAATATATATATATATATATATATATATATATATATATATATATATATATATATATACTTTTATATATATATATATATACTTTTATATATTATTATTTTTATTTTATTATTATTATTCAATTATTTTATGTAAGTATTTGTGTGTGTGTGTGTGTGTGTGGATAAGAATAAGTTTAATAAGTTAAAATCTAAATAACATAATATGTTTATTTTCATTTATTTATGTAATTATTATAATATGTATGTGTTTATATGTGTGTGTGTGTATGTGTATATTAAAAAAAAAAAAAAAAATTGCTTTATATTCTCACATTCCCACTCGATTATATATTTTTTTCTTTAATTTATTTTAAATTATTGTTTATTTACTTATTTATATTATAAATGTAATTTATAATTTATATTTTATAAATTTTAGAATATGTATAATTGTCATGAAAATAAATGCCAAAATACAAATAATCATAATGGTCCTTTTTTTTTTTTTTTTTTACCAATTATAATTCACTTTTAACCCTTTCGAGTCGATTAACGCATATATGCGTTTTGAGTCATTTTCTCCTGATAACCCCGAAAAGAACTTAAATTACACTCTCAGTTTTAATCGTACAGATAAGAGCAATACATCAGTCGAATCTGTAAAGGGTCTAGTTTTTTTGGGATACAGACATAATAACAAAAAACCTTTGTGCACTTATTAAATAAAGATAACAAACAAGGTGTGCTGTCTGCGCTGATCGTCATGTACAAACACATCTTTAAAATGAAGTGTAACTCTGTGAATACTCAACGAAGAGACATGAGAAAGATATCTATAGAAAGCCTGGAATGTCTACTTTAAAACTAAACAAGTGCTGCCGAAAACAGATATTCTGTGGTAAAGTAATCCATATGAAAACAACGCAATGTCTGTTTGTCTCCCTTCGTTAATGTGACCACGCCCCCGCGCTGAACGCGCTATTCAGATTCAAACTGAAGCGCGCGGCTTGAATACACACACACAGAAGAAAAAGCAGCGAGACTGTTCAAGTTTTTTATTTTACTGTTTGCTCATCCAATAATTGAAAGCCATTTTTCTGCATTGAAGGAAACTTTTGGTTTGTTTCCAAGATTATCATTTTCTTAGTTTGTGTAGTGTCTAATTCAATTTTTTATATCAAATTTTATATAATATAGAAAAACCCAATGTAAATGGTGAAAGTTGAGCAAGTTGTGTCTTGTGTGTGTCCCAGAGTCTCAGGTTCCAGGAGTGCCCAGTTCTCTTCATGTTCGTCCGCTGGTGAACCGAATCGTGGTGAGCTGGACTCCTCCAGAGAACCAGGAGATTTTAGTGCGCGGTTATAAGATCGGATACGGGATCGGCAGTCCTCATGCGCACACGGTCACTCTGGATTACAAGCAGCGCTTCTACAGCATCGATGACCTCGGTGGGTGCCACGCCACAAACACACGAGCGTGAGCTGTGTTTACAGACGCTTTTACACTTTATACTCATGTTTTCAACTCCAGATCCCAGTTCCCATTACGTCATCACCCTCAAGGCGTTCAACAACATGGGCGAAGGCGTTCCCATCTACAACAGCGCCACCACCAGACCTCAGTCCGGTAAGACTGCGCCACAGTTTGAGTCCTCAGTTAAACAAAAGCAGTCTGAAGTCTCGGGTATATTTGTAGAAATAGCCAAAAATACATTGCATGGGTCAAAATTAGCGATTTTTATTTTATGCCAAAAATCATTAGGATATTAAGTGAAGATATTTTGTTAATTTTCTACAGTAAATATATCAAAATGCTAATTTTTTATTAGTAAAATGCATTGCTAAGAATTCATTTGCACAAATTTAAAGATGAGTTTCTCAATGTTTCGATTTTTTGCACGCTCAGATTCCAGATTTTCGAATAGTTGTATCTCGGCCAAATATTGTCTGATCCTAACAAACCACACATCAATGGAAAGCTTATTTATTCAGTTTAAATGTGCATGAATCGTAATTTCAGAAATATGACCCTTCTGACTGGTTTTGTGCTCCTGGGTCACTTATAACACGCGTAACTGTGTCTCTCTCATATCTAGCATCAGACATGTTTGCGTTCTTGCTCTAGAAAGCAAGCGTGGTGTAGAAGTCAGTCTGCCGTATTTTTGTAGTGAAGAGAAGCGTGTGTTAAATGTGAGGCATCCGTCTGCCCCCCTCTGTTCTGGGACTGCAGGTGTCACGTCTCTCTTTCATTAGCTTGACGTCAGATGTCTCAGACAGACCCCCTGCCGTCCTGTCAGCTCCAGATCCGCCTCAGATCCCACTCTTCCCAGCCTTCACACAACTTTTCTCCAGTTTCCCGAGCTAGAGCACAAAATGACCCAGAAATGAGTTGTTTGCTGCAATCATTTCTGGCTGGTTTCTGCTGAATCAGTGGAGATTTTCACTGAAGAATCAATAGCAATTCCAGGTGTATCTTAATTAAGTGTTCAGAGCTTTATTGATCAGTAACACACTGTTAATTACAGGAGCATTTGGATTTGCCCTCTAACATTAGCAAAAAACACTGGAATAGGACTGATAATTATTATTATAGTTTTAAAACTATTATTATTATCATTACTATCATTAAATACTATTATAAATAGTGCTATTTTTTCCATTAATAGTATTATTGCAATAGTCATTTATATATATATATATATATATATATATATATATATATATAATTTTTTTATTTTATTTTTTCATGTTTTTTATATTTTTATAAATCAAATAACGTTAAAACACTGAATAATAATAATAATTAATATTATTATTATTATTATTATTATTAAATATGGATACAATAATTACTTTTTTATTATAAGTATTATTTTTATAAATACAACTTTTTTTCTCTTTTACAGTAAAATATTATTATTGCAATAGTGTTGTATTTTTATATATTTTTTGTATTTTTGTAAATCAAATAAAAAAGTACAAATATTTAGAATTTATTATTATTATTGAACAATGTTATAATATTTATTTTTAAATACTGTTATACATTTTTATTTTTTATTCATTTAGAGTATAGTATTATTGAGAGTGCCTCTTGTTTTGTTTTTCTTTTCTTTTAATATTGTTATATGTTGAATATTAATAATAGTTATTATTAATAATGCATCACTGTGTTCTTGATTTTGGTCTTTTTACAGTCTGAGAAATGAGTTGGTGCAGATACTGAGTTTAAATTGTATTAAACTTGTATTATTTCTTCTTTAAGTCTTTAAATGCAGCAACATAATCCACAACTTATTATAGAAAATGTCCATTTGAGACCAACTATTTTTGCATATATACTGTTTTAAGTTAAATATGGAGCTTTTTAATTCTAATAATATCTCTCTTTCTCTTTTTCATTCATTTTTCCTCTCACTTGTCCACATTAATCCATTTTATGTTTTCTGACCCTGATCAACCCTTGCATATATTTAAAACCCATGTGATTTTTTTTTGTTTTGTTTTGTTCTTCATTTATCACGCTGCTGTCAGACCCCATAGACCCTGATATTAATTTTTATGAACTCTTTAATAACCCATACACCCCAGCACCCGACCCCACACCCATGTTGCCCCCGGTGGGCGTTCAGGCCACCGTCCTCAGCCAGGACACCGTCAAAGTCAGCTGGGCCGACAACTCGCTCGCCAAGAACCAGAGATCACCGACTCCAGATATTACACCATCCGCTGGAAGACCAACATCCCCGGCCAACACCAAATACAAGGTATCCACCGTCTCTTCAGAGTGATACATGTGACCCGGAGCACTAAAGCAGTCTGAAGTCTCTGGGGTATGTTTGTAAGCAATAGCCAAAAAATACATTGCATGGGTCAAAATTATGCATTTTTCTTATAAGCTAAAAATCATTAGGATATTAAATAAAGATCATGTTCCAATGAAGATAAATTTAGATAATTTTGATTAAGTAATATGCATTGCTTAGAACTCATTTGAACAACTTCAAAAGATGATTTTTTCAACATTTAGATTTTTTTGCACGCTTAGATTCCAGATTTTCAAATAGTTATCCAAATATTATCCGATCATACCAAAACCACACATCAATGGAAATGTATTAAGTGTTCAAAAACACTTTATTTCATAATTTTAAACAGATATTCTGAAGAGGACTGTAGAAATCATATAAATTGTATTTGCTTGAAATAAAATTAAATATTAATCAAAGTAAAAATGTAACTCATTTCAACGTGTAGTTTTTATTTAATTTGCTAAAATAACTAAACTTAAAATTATGTTAAATAAAATAAATGTATAGACCATTAAAAAAAAATACAAAAACACAAGAAAAAATTACTAAAAATTAAAAACAAAAATAATTCAAAAACTGTCAAAAGCTCAAAGACACTTAAATAAACTGTTCTGAAGAGAAGTATGTTTTGTTTTATACAGTTTAGTTTATTTCCCGCGCTTGGAGCGCCCTCTAGTGTCATCACTCAGAATACATTAACACCCGCTTGGACTGGAATACTAGCGTACTGCTTACTGCACACTACAAACTATAGATTTGTTTAATAATCATATGTGACCCTGGAGCGTAAAACCAGAGATAGAGGTTTATACATCATCTGAAAGCTGAATGAGTAATATTTCCTTTGATGTATGGTTTGTTAGGAGGATAATATTTGGCCGAGATACAACTATTTGAAAATCTGGAATCTGAGGTTGCACAAAATAAAATTGCCTTAAAAGTTGTCCAAATGATGTTTATAGCAATGCATATTACTAATAAAAAATGAAGTTTTGAATATTTATGGTAGGAAATTTGCACAATATCTTCATGGAACATGATTTTTACTTAATATCCTAATGATTTTTGGCATA
>NW_020525380.1:0-96669 GCF_003368295.1 Carassius auratus | reverse complement strand
TACCAGCTTGTGCTTTCTAAAAGCTTCAGACTCATAATGAGGCTGAATGTGAGACTTGGCAGTAAGAAGCCAAACACACCAGACAAGACTTGATGGCTTTTAGTTTTCTTCCTTTGCAAACATCGCACGGCACATCTTCAGGGCCAGCTGGATCCTCCTGGTTCATTCCATCTACAATTTCAGCTAGCACTGTGCTTCTGCTGAGAGTTGGTCTTTGGTTGAATTGTGTCCTGCATTTGGGGCAGCTGTACACTCCTTATAAACCTCCTGATCCCAGGATCTCTCGATGCAGTCCATACAGTAACTGTGGCCACAAGATGTAGTCACTGGGTCTGTAAGCAGATTCAGACAGATCGGACAGTTTAAAGCATTTTCAGCATTAAAACAAAATTGTGCCATTTTTAGGCTTTCAAACTCAGTCAAAGATTCACACGAAAACAGGTTGTGTTTGTAGTTATGTTCTGAATGAGAGTACTAGGGAGTGGCTTCTATGCAAATATGACAATAAGGAAATTGTAAAAAAATATATATATTTTATTATTTCCTGGTCTGGATTTTTTTTTTAACTTAAAACATTTTGAGCAAAAATAGCTCCAAAATGACTTTAGAGAAAAGTATTATTTTTTTCTATTCATGCCCAAACAGACTGAGTGCACAATATCGAGCGCTAAATACATGTAATGTCTGTTTCAAAGGTGAAGACAATTAACAGACGACACGACAGTATGCTTTATATGTGTTCTTCAAGCCACCTCTGGTATTTTCATCATAAAAAAGTGTATTTATAATCCAGGTGATGTGATGACAGCTCTTTCACTGTAATGGGAGCGCTTTTCTCTTGCTTTAACTGATTTACAATTTGAATACAGGTTTGTTTGTCATGCTAATAAGAGGTCCATCTGTCATTTACACAATGCAAAGTGTCAGAAGTATCGACTGCTTTTAAATGACGCAAACATAAAGCACACTGACTAATATTTATGCTGCTTTTGAGCACAAATTATAATAAATATATTCATCTCCATCATGATGCAGGCCACAAAATTAATACAGACGGGCCACCTGTTGAGTACCCCCAGTTTTAAAAACTCTTGAATGCTTAAATCTAAATAAAAAAAATGTAAATCAGCTTCCAGAAGAGATCAGATGTGCTAAAACACTAGTCACATTTAAATCTAGACTCAAAACGCATCTGTTTAGCTGTGCATTTGTTGAATGAGCACTGTGCAATGTCCAAACTGATTGCACTATATTTTCACTGTTTTATGTTTTATTATTGTTTTATTATTATATTTTTTTGTAAAATCATTTTCTAACTGTTTTTAAATGTTTAAAGTTTTAAAATTACTTGTTTATTTTTGTTATTATTTTTCTTACTTTCTTTTATGTAAAGCACTTTGAATTACCATTGGGTACGAAATGTGCTATATAAATAAACTTGCCTTGCCTTGCCTTGCCTTAAATCTATTAAGGAAGTGCTGTTTTACAGATGTCCTTACTACCTTGTACTTACTACTTCTGGAGCTGGGAACATTACAGTTGCTTTGCTGTCTATGGAGGGTCAGAGAAAATATTAATCTGTGTACCAAAGATGAACGAAGGTCTTGCGGGTTTGGAACTACACGAGAGTGAGTAATTAATGACAGAATTTTTCTGAAGCACAAAAATGTAATATCCTATTTGTTTGGTAATCAATTTTAGGCAAACATCAGAAACATTTTGCAGCAGATTCTGCAAGACTTATGTACTGCATATATTCTGCCTGCAGATTTGACTCAGAGCCCAGGCCTCTGTATCTGTGTTAGACTGCATGGAACCAGATATCATGCACTAGATGGCAGCACAGGACAGGGTTTAGCATTTTGACTCTTTCATTTCCTCTCCCCCTCTTACCATTACACATGCCTTATGCACCACACATGACCTGCTTTATGAATACAAATCACCAGTTAATGACACATTTAGTGCTTGTCTCAAGTTCCCACAACTATGGCTTGCCAGATTTTGATACTAAATCACACTCATAAAGAGTAGAGTTCACATGGGAGATCATAGCATGCCTGTACAGTAGCATTTATGCAGTTTTTAAGTACAAATCAACTACTTTCTCAATTACTGAGTAAATAACTACAGATTTCTGTGAATTAGATCTGACAGCATCAACATATCTAGTTTTCTCCAGGAGCAGCAGGAAGATTGAGCTGCTTGAGTAATTGTACCACAACCAGATCCACCTCATCCATATCAAAACAGAGGTGTGCAGGATAGACGTGGCGCAGTGTTCACGCTATCAGCGTGCAGATCTATCACAAACACCTCCTGTCGTGTGCTTTATCTGTGAATCAGTGTGAGGCTGAACGCGTAACCCCTAACAGCATGAACACACATTTACGCACATTGATTCACAAGACTGAGCAACACCACAATATAAAGCCAGCTCATTTTGATGCCCCCTTTCCCTCATAGATATGCTCTATTCATAAGAAATCATTCAAGGTAATTACATGCTGTATAAGCACCAATGTCTCAAAGATATAGTGCAAGATCTCCAATGCACCAAGTTCAGTGTGTAGAGCTAAGTTTTCATCAGACTCTTAAGCTCACGTAGGCTGCATTTGTTTGATAAAAAATACAATAAAAATGTGAAATATTAGTAAAATTTAAAAGAACAGCTTTATAGATTAATATATATTAACATGTTATTTATTCCTTTGATGCTAAGCTGAATTTTCAGCATCATTACTCCAGTCTTCAGTGTCACATGATCCTTCAGAAATCATTATAATATGATTATGTACTGCTCAAGAAACATTTATTATTAGTATTATCAACGAAAACTGAGCTGAGCTGATTCCTTTTTTAAATAAATGTCTTTATTTTCTCTTTTGTTTAAATATAATGGATACTTGCTGATTAAACATTTTAATTTATTTCAAATAAAAGTCTCACTGATTTTAAAACATTTGCTTAACATACTGGATCACAATTTTAAATATGAAATCATATTAGTTAGTTATTATTCTGAGTGTCTTTGAGTGTCTGTTTTGAGTGTAAGTTGTCATTCTGGTCACTTCTAATATGAAAAACTAGCAAAATATTAAGAAATATTCCATGTGTTTATTTTTTATTTTCCTTTTAAATGTTTCCAAAACATGTTTTCTTGGGATTATTGTTTCAGTTTGTAATATTTTATTCCCCCCGTGTCCTCAGTATACTTTCCATCCTGGCAAATCCCTTAAAAGTCAGCATCCTAGTGACATCATACACCAGGATTCTTTTTTTTTTTTTTTTTTTTTGCTAAGGGGGCAGTCTGGAAATGTTTTTATAGCAATACTTTTTCACAGCATATTTACTTAAAGTTCAAAAGGTACCACATAACAGGAAAGACCCATTTATGAATATAAAGTTACCTTGTGTTCATTTTCTAGACTGGCCTGAAACATGCAAACGCAGGGAAAAGACACAAACACAGACTACAGTGCTTTCTCCCACAATGTTTCCACAGGCGTATCGTCTTAACACACCTAACCTGGTAACACACAACAAGAAAGCAGTATGCACAGCTGGTTTAAGTAACCTAAACCACTTAATGTAGAAAAAGAACTATTAAAAATGTGATTCATAGTGACTCAATGTTGTTTCAGATGCAGATGGAGCTCCAGCAGCAGCGAATGGGACCAGCTATTACTAAACACTCATAAAAACAACCTCGATGTAAATGAGGTATGAGGCCCTTCTCAAACACAACGTCTACTTGCTATTTCATTTGAAAGGCAATATAAATTCCCAGCCGGCAATATAAGTGCCAGGGTGGGCTGTGTGCATTTTCGCTATATGGTCTACTTACAAGAGCCAAATTTCTGAAAAAGTCCTCCAAAGTACAGTAAAACCTCTTAAAACCCACTTCTCAAAACGGTCCTCATTAGTATAAAAAAAAGTTAATAAATGTGCCAAATAACGCCTTAAATGAAATCTAAAAATGTGTCTATAAGGAGTAAGTGTAGGTCAGTAGAGATTCTGGATTGCTGCTTATAGGTTTCTGTTATTTTGGTCTTTTTAAATGGTTCAGGTCTTCAGTATACAGTAAGTATCTGGATGAAAACCACAAGCCCAGTTCGTTAGTTGAAGAAATAATTGAGCAATTTGCTGAAAATGTTCTCATCCTCAGGCCATCCAAGATGTAGATAAGTTTGTTTCATTGGAACAGATTTTTACAAATGCCATCACTTGCTCAGCAATGGATCCTCTGCAGTGAATGGGTGCCGTCAGAATGTTAGTCCAAACAGCTGTTTAAAAACATCACAATTATCCACAAGTAATCCACACCACTCCAGTCAATCAGTTAAAAAAAATTGCATTGTCTAAATCAGCAGCGAAATATGCACACATCAAGCACTGTTTACAAGGGAAAGCAATCCAAAACAGTTCTGAACAAATGTCAGTGGAGAGGACAACCAGTGGTGGACAGTAACGGAGTAGCTTTACTTCGTTACTGTACTTAAGTACATTATTCAAGTATCTGTACTTTACTGGAGTAGTTTTATTTTGAGCAGTGGTGGACGAAGTACACAAATCAAGTACTTGAGTAAAAGTACAGATACGTATAATAGAATATTACTCCAGTAAAAAAAAAAGTACTCCTTTTTCAATTGTACTCAAGTGAAAGTACAAAAGTACTAAATTTTTTACTGAAAGTACTGAAAGATAGATGTTTGCAATTTTATATAGGCTCATTTTATTTTATATTAGCACTTTTTTTTTTTTTTTTTTTTTTTTTATAATTCTACTGTTCAAAATACCTGGGATTTTTTCCAAAATAACCACTATATGGAGTCAAGATATATTTTTGTTGTTGATATGGACTACACTGATGAGAGTAATGTTAACTGTGAAGCTTACACTGTGATGTACCTGAGAGAAAACAGAGATGACCATCTGATTTTCACCAGTAAGAACAAAGTATTTTAAAGTTTGTTGTTTTACAGAACATCACAGTTATATATGACATGATAATAAGGCCTGAAGATTTTAAGGAAAATATAATTATATTTTCATAATGATTTTTTCCTTCTCAAACCTTGTCTGGGGTGTAAAAACACCACTGGCCAAACGGGGTGCATCTCTTCCCCTCTTTGATAATTACTAGTTACCATGTTCTGAACATCACATCCTTTCTTTTCTCCCTAGATGTAATCTATATATATATATACATATATAGGTGGTTGAATAAAAATATTTGGACATTATTTATAAAAATTACCTCAAGTTAGCACCAGCAAGTTTGTTAGCTAGACAGTTAGCATCAGCTAACAATATTTACTTATTTTCAGTATGGTTATGAATAACGTCCTTAATAACAATGGATGAAAAGTTTAGAGCTCTACTGATGATTAAGTCTAGAGTGTGTCCACCTTTGTGTGTGGGTCCGTATGCTGAATCGACAAGTAAAAAAAAGCCTCAAGTCCAAATATTCATTTATCACCAATTAACTGTTTGACAAACACTTCCTGCTTCGATGTCCAGATCTGAATTTAAAAAAATCTCAAACATGCCCCGATGTCCCGATCTGAATCAACCAAGTCACGAACAGGTTCCGAAGTGCCGATCTGAATCAACCGAGTCGCGAAAAGGTTCCGAAGTGCCGATCTGAATCAACCGAGTCGCGAAAAGGTTCCGAAGTGCCGATCTGAATCAACCGAGTCGCGAACAGGCTCCGAAGTGCCGATCTGAATCAACCGAGTCGCGAACAGGCTCCGAAGTGCCGTTCTGAATCAACCGAGTCGCGAAAAGGCTCCGAAGTGCCGATCTGAATCAACCGAGTCGCGAACAGGCTCCGAAGTCCCGATCTGAATCAACCGAGTCGCGAACAGGCTGCGAAGTGCCGTTCTGAATCAACCGAGTCGCGAACAGGCTCCGAAGTACCGATCTGAATCAACCGAGTCGCGAACAGGCTCCGAAGTGCCGATCTGAATCAATAGAGTCGCGAACAGGCTCCGAATTGCCGATCTGAAAACTTCGACCAAAGAATGTAAAAAAAATAACTCAATTTCTCTAACTCTATACTCTAATAACTCTACAAATCTATGAAAGACTCAGATCACGTGTCTAAAAATAAATCGCTATAGTAAAAGAGAAATAATAAGAGGAGTGAAGTTTCCTACCGTTCTGCTGTGTTTGGTCCTCACGCGCGTCTGACGCTCCTTGGCGCGTCTCCGCCCCTCACACACGCGTTTACAGCGCTAAATTAACCATCTTTGCTAATTATTATACATTTACTTCATTGTCAGCTCCAGGTACTTCATTTATTATTGTTCACTGAACTGTTTGAAACAAAAAAGGTTGTATTTCAGTAATAATTCTAAATTATCAAAATAAAATATATAAAATAATGGTTTCTATTTTAATATTCTTTAAAATATAATCTATTTCTGTGATGTGCAGCTGTATTTTCAGCATCATTCCTCCAGTCTTCAGTGTCACATGATCTTTAGAAATCATGAAAATATGATGATTTATTATTAGAACTATTAATAGTTGTGCTACTAAATATTATTTTGGAATCTGTGATCTGTGAAAGTGTTTTAAAGTTTGTGGTTTTACAGAACATCACAGTTATATATGACATGATAATAAGGCCTGAAGTTAGGAAGAACATTTTAAGGAAAATATAATTATATTTTCATAATGATTTTTTCCTTCTCAAACCTTGTCTGTGGTGTAAAAACACCCCTGGCCAAACGGGGTGCATCTCTTCCCCTCTTTGATAATTACTAGTTACCATGTTCTGAACATCACATCCTTTCTTTTGTCCCTAGATGTAATCTATATACATATATATATATATATAGGTGGTTGAATAAAAATATTTGGACATTATTTATAAAAATTACTTCAAGTTAGCACCAGCAAGCTTGTTAGCTATACAGTTAGCATCAGCTACAATATTTACTTATTTTCAGTACTGTTATGAATAAACATTCATGTCTGTCTAACGTTACTCGTCTAGTTAATCCAAACAATATACATATGTATAACGTTACTGTTAATACACAATATAAAAACAGATGTCATGGTAGCATTTTAATAAAACTGTTAATATTACGGTAGCGGGGAATTTGGACATGCATGAGTTATTTTATTTAATCTGTGTTAGTTTAAGGTTATTTAATTTAATTTTTTAACCTAAAACACAGAGACGCTGATTGATGTGTCTGCGTTTGCACTGGAGTATTTCAGTGGTCTTAAACAGATCACTCTTTACAGTGGATTTAGTTCCCAAACAACTGACAATTTTGACCTAAATATGATTTTCAGTTACAATAATTAATCCTAAATTTCGACATTAATAACTTACTTTTAGCAACATCAGACACTGCTTCTGCGTTTCGGAGCACGTGATATATTATAGGGAGTAACGATATGTTTTATGAAATGTAGTGAAGTTAAAAGTACGATCTTATGCTTTGGAATGTAGTGAAGTAAAAGTAAAAGTTACTCAAAATAAAACTACTCCAGTAAAGTACAGATACTTGAAAAATTTACTTAAGTTAAGTAACGAAGTAAAGCTACTCCGTTACTGTCCACCACTGATTTTGAGTAACTTTTACTTTTACTTCACTACATTCCCTCAAAGAGGGGAAGAGATGCACCCCACGAACTTTCACAGATCACAGATTCCAAAATAATATTTGGTAGCACAACTAATAGTTCTAATAATAAATCATCATATTTTCATGATTTCTAAAGATCATGTGACACTGAAGACTGGAGGAATGATGCTGAAAATACAGCTGCACATCACAGAAATAGATTATATTTTAAAGGATATTAAAATAGAAACCATTATTTTATATATTTTATTTTGATAATTTAGAATTATTACTGAAATACAACCTTTTTTGTTTCAAACAGTTCAATGAACAATAATAAATGAAGTACCTGGAGCTGACAATGAAGTAAATGTATAATAATTAGCAAAGATGGTTAATTTAGCGCTGTAAACGCGCGTGTGAGGGGCGGAGACGCGCCGCGGAGCGTCAGACGCGCGTGAGGACCAAACACAGCAGAACGGTATATCACTCCTCTTATTATTTCTCTTTTACTATAGCGATTTATTTTTAGACACATGATCTGAGTCTTTCATAGATTTGTAGAGTTATTAGAGTATAGAGTTAGAGAAATTGAGTTTTTTTTTTTTACATTCTTTGGTCGAAGTTTTCAGATCGGCAATTCGGAGCCTGTTCGCGACTCTATTGATTCAGATCGGCACTTCGGAGCCTGTTCGCGACTCGGTTGATTCAGATCGGCACTTCGGAGCCTGTTCGCGACTCGGTTGATTCAGATCGGCACTTCGGAGCCTGTTCGCGACTCGGTTGATTCAGATCGGCACTTCGGAGCCTGTTCGCGACACGGTTGATTCAGAACGGCACTTCGGAGCCTGTTCGCGACACGGTTGATTCAGAACGGCACTTCGCAGCCTGTTCGCGACTCGGTTGATTCAGATCGGCACTTCGGAGCCTGTTCGCGACTCGGTTGATTCAGATCGGCACTTCGGAGCCTGTACGCGACTCGGTTGATTCAGATCGGCACTTCGGAGCCTGTTCGCGACTCGGTTGATTCAGATCGGCACTTCGGAGCCTGTTCGCGACTCGGTTGATTGAGATCGGCACTTCGGAGCCTGTTCGCGACTCGGTTGATTCAGATCGGCACTTCGGAACCTGTTCGCGACTCGGTTGATTCAGATCGGCACTTCGGAGCCTGTTCGCGACTCGGTTGATTCAGATCGGCACTTCGGAATCTGTTCGCGACTCGGTTGATTCAGATCGGCACTTCGGAACCTTTTCGTGACTTGGTTGATTCAGATCGGGACATCGGGGCATGTTTGAGATTTTTTTAAATTCAGATCTGGACATCGAAGCAGGAAGTGTTTGTCAAACAGTTAATTGGTGATAAATGAATATTTGGACTTGAGGCTTTTTTTTTTACTTGTCGATTCAGCATACGGACCCACACACAAAGGTGGACACACTCTAGACTTAATCATCAGTAGAGCTCTAAACTTTTCATCCATTGTTATTAAGGACGTTATTCATAACCGTACTGAAAATAAGTAAATATTGTTAGCTGATGCTAACTGTCTAGCTAACAAACTTGCTGGTGCTAACTTGAGGTAATTTTTATAAATAATGTCTAAATATTTTTATTAAACCACCTATATATATATATGTATATAGATTACATCTAGGGACAAAAGAAAGGATGTGATGTTCAGAACATGGTAACTAGTAATTATCAAAGAGGGGAAGAGATGCACCCCGTTTGGCCAGTGGTGTTTTTACACCCCAGACAAGGTTTGAGAAGGAAAAAATCATTATGAAAATATAATTATATTTTCCTTAAAATCTTCAGGCCTTATTATCATGTCATATATAACTGTGATGTTCTGTAAAACAACAAACTTTAAAATACTTTGTTCTTACTGGTGAAAATCAGATGGTCATCTCTGTTTTCTCTCAGGTACATCACAGTGTAAGCTTCACAGTTAACATTACTCTCATCAGTGTAGTCCATATCAACAACAAAAATATATCATGACTCCATATAGTGGTTATTTTGGAAAAAATCCCAGGTATTTTGAACAGTAGTATTATAAAAAAATAAAAAAAATAAATGTGCTAATATAAAATAAAGAAAGCCTATATAAAATTGCAAACATCTATCTTTCAGTACTTTTTTACTTAGAGTAATATTCTATTATACGTATCTGTACTTTTACTCAAGTACTTTATTTGTGTACTTCGTCCACCACTGAGGTCAACAGAAGAAGAACTTTTTCACTGGAGGAACAATTATGGACTGGTATTTTGGCCAAAAGTTTAAGTTAAAATGCCTTAATGATGGATTTGTTTCTTACAGACACGCAGCTTTCATTTCTCAAGATGTTAACTGATGGACTGGAGTGGTGTGGATTACTTGTGGATTATTGTGATGTATTTATCAGCTGTTTGGACTCTGATTCTGACGGCACCCATTCACTGCAGAGCATCCATTGCTGAGCAAGTGACGTAATGCTACATTTCTCCAAATCTGTTCTGATGAAGAAACAAACTCATCTATATATTGGATGGTCCAAGGGTGAGTAAATTGTTAGCATTTTTGGGTGAACTGTTCCTTTAAATGACAGCACAGCTCCCTGCACTGAACCTTAGCAAACACCATTTATCAGCTTCAATTAAGAGCACTAGAAGTCAGTAGAAGGTCTTCAAAAGGGACAATGAATGGATTCATCACCTTCTCTGTCCAAAGTTTGTCATCAAGGGCACATTAGTTTCATGCACAGACTAATAAAATCCGCTTCAGCTGTCACGCTCCTTATACACGCTCCACATATTTTATGTAGAGACTCACGCATGTCAAATTTCAGACCTTTTGAGGTTTTCATAGGGAATAAATCCAAAGTTCAGGCAGATTCATTTAGTGTATTTTGGAGCAGTCAAGTATCACAGCGCTTTTATGGCTTCCGTTTTTATACGTGTCTGTGTGTGTGTGTGTGTGTGTGTGGTGCTGAATTTTGCTTTGACAGTTTCTGACAGTTATCGTGACAATAGCTCAAACAAACACTAGCAGGATCAGATTAAAAAAAAACATTTAAATAGGATTCAGATATCCAGTCTTTTCACTGAAATTCTCTAGCTGTCTTAAAGGACAACTGAGGGTAGTTGCACCTGAAAAACTAAACCAGCTAGTGACTGTGTTTGGTGCTATTTGGTTTCTTTTAGATCTGTGAAATTATTGCTCCACGTGAAAAGCCTGAAAAGCTGGGCATGTTAAAATATTTTAAACATTAAAAAATGATCATATTTTTTCGAGGCAAATTAATAACAGTTTTCATGAAAATTGGTAACCTGACTGTAAAAATATTATAAAATAACGTCTGTATAATTCTTAGGAGTAAAACTAAAAATATAAAATCTTTTATTCAACAAGAATGCATTAAATTGATCAAAAGTGGCAGTCAAAATGTATAATGTTACAAAAAATATATATATATATTAAATAAATACTGCTGAACTTAGTATTCATAAGAATACTGAAAAAAAGAATACTGTTATCAACAAAATTATTAAGCTTTAAGCAGCACAACTTTCATCAGCGTTGCATCACAGAAATAAATTCCCTTTTAAAATATATTCAAATCGAAAACAATACAGCATTTATTAATCTTAGTCAATGTTTTTTTTTAACATTTTAACATCTTCCAAATAATGAAAGCAAAAGATGAATCTGTTAGCATTAGTAAATCCATTGTGATCTAACATAAAATGTTATTAACTAACATTCAACTGTTAAACTAATAATATAATATTGTAGTATTACTGAGTATCTAATACTAATAAAAAGCTGAAAAATGTATAACTGTATGGCTTTAACAGTTGTCAGATTTGTTCTTTACATACCAAGTATGCCATTCTCTGTTTCTAAGGGGATCAAATAATTCACTTGTATATTTCTGAAAGGTCAAGATTATAGATGCTCTGCATTGCCACACAGTGGTCAGATACGATCATGACTCCATTAAAGAGAAAACTGATCATCAGATGTACTGTACTTGCCTGCTAGAAAGTCCCAAATTACTTCAGCATTCCCCTTTACTTTAGTGATGTATTACCGGTATAACAGGGTCATGTGGATGAAAGATTAAAGACATTTCAGTGGTCATAATTACAGTGTGGTTTGATTTAGGAGGAGATTAAAGAAACCAAAGGACCATGACTTAAAAATCACTATTTTTAAAAGCTTGTGTTACTATGTGCATTCATTTGAAGCCGTGCCAATGTTTGGGCCTGTTTCTGACATCCTCCCCCAAGACGGATCCATTTAGGCTTCATCCACACCACGTTAAAAGCTTCTTTATCACAGTCCAGAACAGAGACGCTGGCCGTTGATAACCTTCATACATCACAGCCATCTGACACATCCACACAACAGGAACAGTCCCAGACCGAGCTACAACAACACACTCAAAAGTTAAACTCATTTGTGACATGCTGGCGATTGCCACAGGAAACTATTTTGACTGGTTTTAATAACCTTGTCTGTGCATTCAACATTTTTGTCATGTTTATAAAAATCTTTTCCAATGATTCTCAAACGATTCGAGCCGTCTTTCCACTGTTTCCGACATTTGGATACGATCGCCGCATTTCTCCCGGTAGCGGCAGTCGCACAGAACTTTCAAACTGGTTTTGAAGCAACATTCACCCTTTGCTTATTAACTCTAGCAAAATGTACGCTTCTAATGAATATAATGAATTTATGAATATATTCCACACAAAACAATGATCCTCCAAAATAAAAACGGCAGTTTTATGGGGCTAATCAACGTGCATAATGATTTAATCATTATAAAATATATAATTTATGCCATAATTAATATAAACTGCCATTTCACAGAAATAGTGTTTTAAAAAGTAGAATTTTTTGCATATGCATATGATCTGAACTTTTGGGTGGATATCTCGAGATTTATCAATTCTCAAAACGTGTAGTAAATGTATTTTGCATCTGTATAGATCACGTTAGTTGATCTACTGTATACTGGATGATGGGCAAAGTAGACTAATATTAGTGTAATCTATTAACTACACATAAAAACCATATTTTTTGCAACACCATATGACTTTTTTATATATATAGTATTTTTGTCTTTTGGAAGCTGCAACCCAAATCCTCTTGGCTCAGAAATCTGAGGGGCACGTGTCCCTTCGGTTTGAATGGACATGATGTCTCTGTGTGTAGCTGATGACTCGTTTAGGTTGTTCAGAGTCGATTCTTTCTTTGGGAGACGATAATTTTATTTAGCGCGCAGATTTGGCTTTACAACTATGCAGAACATTAACATACTGAATGAAAGGCATTAATTTGAAATAGGGGAACTTTAAATGCATTTCATAAAGAAATTTTTAAGGATTATGTGCTGGATTATGTGCTATAATGGAAAACTTTTTGTAAACCTCCTATCAAAATAAAACATTCCAGTAAAATAAGATGGCAGTGGCCTTCTCTTATTTATTTCAGGAGCATCAGAGGAAGTTGTATAGGGAGACTGAGGGAACATGAGCTTCAGGTTCCTGGCAGTTTTGTAACATTGTTCACCCAGTTAATAAGGAGGCCCTGCTAGCCTTTCCCAGAATCTCATTTGAGTTATTGAGCTCCCCTATGAGCCTCTTAACAGGACTTCAAAATCTCTGAGCTCACCTCATGAGGAGCCGGCTCAAGAAATCATTTCATCTTCATGTAGATTACACACAACTTCAAGAAATACAAACAATAAAAATAGTAAATTCATTATCATAATTTAAAACAGAACTACTACAACTACTACTTATAATAATAATAATAATAATAATATCTGTGATTTCTGTTGTAAATATTGCTTTTAAAAAGTAGGTATATATAAGTATCCACACACACACACACTTGTGTGAATCCCTGTGGCACGTGTAGCTGGAGAAGGTCTCAATCACTCTTGTTTAAATGAATGGAGGCGGAGAGAAGGACAGGAGGAGGTACTGAAGGTAATGCAAGCCAGGCGCTGACATGACAGATAGCAAATTTCAGTGCTTGGAAATGGGGAATAGACTAATCAGAAGCAGCTTCAGATTCCCTCTCACAGCTGCGCCAACTTACCAACTTTACGGATGTGAAACACCATGTCAAATACTTCAGGCCACCTTTGCACACAAATTGGAAAATCGACTTTATTTTGAAAGCCAACCAACCTGAGGGAACCCAGGAGCCTTGAGCTCACTGTTAACTCAAGAATACGGGTGAACCTGTTTGAACCCAGTCAAGTTAAAGCATAAATTATGTTGATGAGAAGATAACGGGTGTAGGTAATTAAACTCTTCTCTGTTGGTCTTCAACTAGAGGGTGAATGTCACAAAGCTGGTATAAAAAATAAAAAGTCATTCTGCCCAGCAACTGACCTGACTAAACAACCACGTCAACTGTCTCAAGTCTTTGTCTCTGTAAATACAACCTGCTTGAGAGTAAACATTTACCTGGGACTGTGTGGTGTAATGGCACTGGTACTTTGAGATTTCTTTAAAACTGCGGTTTTTATTGTTTACTCAGGAAGAGTTTCCCAACTGAAAGGTCAAACTAAAGACAGTAGACGCAACATGATGGTTAATTTCAGCAGATGGCAGAACTATACCAATATGCAGAACAAAGAAATAATAATGTGAAATAATAATGTGATGCATTCTGACTTTTTTTGTTTTGTTTTTTTTTTCAGATTGCATATAAATTGCATGTATTTATCTATTTTTTTTTCTTCTTTTTTTTTCATTAAACTTAACCTTAAAAGCATAAAATGGGCACTTATTATTTTGGGAATAGCTTTCTCCAGGTAATACACCACCTTGGTCTGCCAAAAAAAATAAAAAATAATAATACTAAATAAAACTTTTAATTTTACTTTATTTATTTTTTTAAATACATTTAATAAAATATATAAAATTTCATAAAAATCTACATTTCTAATAATTTATTTTTCATTAATAACCAACATAATGCAAATTATTTTGCTTTAAATGAATTCTGAATTAAGCTAAACCAATTTTTTTCTACTTGACTAGACATGATAGACATTAATAAACATCTAACTCATATGTTATTATCTAACTCAACTATTAACAAAGTGTTTATAGTGCCAAGTATTATAATAATATTTTCTTGTTTTTATTAAAAACCCCCAAATAATGCAAATTCTATTGCTTTGTATGAATGATTTGGTTTCTATGCTGATAATCTCAGCTAATCTTTTGCTACTCATCTAGACATGGCCCTAGATAAACATATAACTCATATACAGTGTATTCTTCTGTCCATTAAATAAGGCCTACTAGCTTTTATGGAATCAACTATGAAGTCACAAACCTTGCAAATAAAATTTGAGGCAAACTTCACAGCCAACAACATGATCGGGGTCAACATGAGCACAATGATTTGTCACGAACACCTCTCATTAAAGGTATCTGAGCTACATTACTTTACAGCGTATGGCTCTGAATTGTTTTACAGTGGGTCCCGGGCTGATAACATTAAACAGGAAATTTAAAGAGACATTTGTCACATGTATTCGTGAGGTCATATACGCCCTGACTTGTGCTTTCCGCTCTTGAATCAACAGAGATGGATGTCTATAAAATGCTCTCTCGTACTCATAGGCCAGCTGGTGTTGTGTATATTTGCAGATGTACAGTACACTTTGTGCCCTTGGACTGTGTCCTTTATAATGTGGACAGTGATGGAATAAAATGTCATGTTGGATATCTACCCGCTCATTTCAGCATGAACATTTATTCCTGAGTGTGAGCCATATATCACATATAGAGTAAATAATCTTTGACAATAAGAGTCTAATTGTTTCCAGCACTCCAGCTGATACAGAACACATGGCTGAATGTGTACATTTATAGGACTGATTGTGACACTAGTTTTTGACAATGAGCTCCGGGATCGTATGACAGTACCAAGCACCATCACTCACCACACCTGACCTCACTGGGTTTGTTTTGCAGACTTCACTGAATCCATTACTTAAGCTTTTAGAAATCCTGATAATGATAATGCAAAAGGTGTGACTGGTTGTTAAAGTAAAAGCAGCACAATAGCAATCTCATATTACTCCAACAAAGACAGAAAGCTTTGCATTAAGTGTGTAATTCATGCTTTATCCATTTTAACATTTCTGTGATGTCTTATGTTGGTCATGCAAATCTGTCATTTCAGAAACTGGGTAAATTAGTATTTCCTGCAAAGCTTTATTACTCTTCCTCATCAACATGAATAGAAACTAAATTGTACAGATGTCATTAATACCAATTTGCTTCCAATTTTTTAATCGATACACTTAAGCTCTGAAATTCAGGGTTAAAGAAGTATAAACGCAAGACCAACCAGTGTTGGGGAATGGTTAAGTCTAAAAAATTAAAATAAATAAATAAATAAATAGATTTAAATGGATATAGAAAATTAGATATAAGAGACAGTGTTGGGGGATGTCTTTTTTTTAAGTTTTTAAAAATACATTTAGATGGATATAGAAAAGTAGAAAGATGTAATGGACAGTGTTGTGGAATGTTGCTTTAAAAAAGTATTAATTTCTTTCCAAAATATTAATTATCTTACTGACAAAAACAACAGTCAAACAAACAACTTGAGGGTGAGTAAATAATGAAAGTATTGTATTTATGAGCTATTCATTTAATGCAAGTATATGTTGAGTTATTCGCTTGCCAAAAAAGTAAAAACTTGACATTGACCCTTGAGAGAACTTACTATAGAGTACACAGTATGTGTGGGCAAAGGAAAAACTCCACGCTCCTGCCTTTAACAACGTGTCAAGTCTCAATGAATTCTGGGAAACATCAGCTGTCAAGAAGAGTACAGAGAAACAGACAAAATCACTTCTCTGTCCCTTCCAAAATCCTATTATTCAGTTCTCCACCGTTGATCTCACTCTCTGTTTGTCTTGCTGTGTTCATGGGTCATCTACAGGTCTAGAAGAAGCATTTGAGGAGGCTTCAAGGAGAACATATCTATCTATATACAGTATAAATATATATAAATGAATATATTTTAAACAGTAGCTCTAGTGCTAAAATCAATGGAAATGTTCCAAAAGTAACATGTTTGCCCAAAAACTTTTTTTTTCTTTGGAGAAAGTGTTTGCACAAATTTTATGTGCTTTCCTGTTTAAAAATGATCTGAGTCACTCTTTAATGATCGCCTTTTCATTTTTCACTCTACAGTTTTTATCCTCCGTCTCAGGTTTCCTGAACAGGAAGCTGCTGTTTGACAGTCAGACTGACAGGCTCTTTAAGAGCTCATTATTACCGCATGCTTCCACAAGACGAGACTACAGGCTTCTGATCCGACCCTGCCGACATCCATCCCGCAGGAGAAACACATGAAGCCAGTCTAATGTCTGTTTGGGCAAGGCCAGTCTTTTCAGGTTAAACTGGATTCACGTTCAAGCACCCAAAAGTTAGGATTCCAAACATTCAATTCATACCAGCAAATCTATTCTGCATTTACACTGTCAAACAACTAGACATCTGTAAACAGAAAAGAAACACTTACAAGATTAAAAGTGTGTGCACAAAAATCCAGAACAAATATTCAGCAGACTGAACTAAACAGATAGGTGTCAAAATATCAGATATCAGTTGCTCTCTCTTTGTGTGTGAGGAGAATCTGAACATGTTTAGACATTCATTAAAACTCTCCTTGGGCATAAAAGGATTGTGTGTCAGCGGTAATTATGAGATATTAAATGTGTTTTTGTTTGCACATTGTTATTCGTTTCTAAGCGCTGCAGGCAACGTTGAGTTCAGAGACCGTTGAGAGCACAGCTTGGAAAGAAGACGTATAAAATATGACTAATAAAGACTTCATCACTTATAACAAATCCAGGGATTAAACGCTTGATTTAACATCACCACTTAACGAGAAAACCTGTTCACTGCCATATTATAACAAAGTGTTAATATCTCAATTTTATACATAAATTAAAATAAAATATTAAATAAAAAACGAAATTTATGCATTTAGCAGACGCTTTTATCCAAAGCGACTTACAGTGCATTCAGGCTATACATTTTTACCTATTATGTGTTCCCGGGGAATCGAACCCCCAACCTTGCGCTTGATAGCGCAGTGCTCTACCATATATATGTAGGTGTGTTTGTGTTATAAAATGTGCAATTTAGAAATTCATTGCTGCACTGAGAAACAAAAGAGGCTTAAAGTCAACATGAAATCAAAAGTCAACCTTGTTTACTTTCTTAATTAACTTTTGTTTCACTGTGCACAATTTATCATTTATTTTATTTTGTTCAATTTATCAAAATCACATTTAATGATACATTTACTGCACTTCTATATTTTTCGAGTTAATCCATCCACCCCACACCTCACTTGCTGATTATACAGCATGATTATTGCACAGGTGTGTCTTATGCTGGCCACAATAAAAGGCCACTCTGAAATGTCCAGGTGGGGGGGGGGGGGTCCGTAAACCACCCAGTATCTGGTGTTACCACCATTTGCTTCACGCAGTGCAACACATGTCCTTCAAATAGAGTTGATCAGGTTGTTGATTGTGGCCTGTGGGATGTTGGTCCACTCCTCTTCACTGGCTGTGTGAAGTTGCTGGATATTAGCAGGAACTGGGACATGCTGTCGTATACACCGATCCAGAGCATCCCAAACATGCATTATCATGCTGCAACATAAGGTGATGGTCGTGGATGAATGGCACAACACTGGGCCTCATGATCTCATCACGGTATCTCTGTACATTCAAATTGCCATCAATAAAATGCACCTGTGTCCGTTGTCCATAACATACACCTGTCCATACCATAACCCCACCGCCACCATGGGCCACTCGATCCACAACGTGGACATCAGCAAACCGCTCACCAACACGACGCCATACACGCTGTCTGCCATCTGCCCTGTACACTGAAAACCGAGATTCATCCGTGAAGAGAACATCTCTCCATAGTGCAAGACGCCATTAAATGTGAGAATTTGCCCACTCTAGTTGGTTACGACGATAAACTGCAGATTAAATGCATAAAATGAAGATTCAATTCAGGGGCAACAGCTTTGGTGGACATCCCTGCAGTCAACATGCCAATTGTATGCTCCCTCAAAAGTGGCGACATCTGTGACATTGTGCTGTGTGATAAAACTGCACACTTTAGAAAGACCTTTTATTGTGGCCAGCCTAAGGCACACCTGTACAATAATCATGCTGTATAATCAGCAACTTGATTACGCCACACCTGTGAGGTGGATATATTATCTCGGCAAAGGAGAAGTGCTCATGAACACAGATTTAGACAGATTTGTGAACAATATTTGAGAGAAGTAGGCCTTTTATGTGTACATAGAGAAAGTCTTAGATCTTCGAGTTCATCTCATGAAAAATGGGGGCAAAAACAAAAGTGTTGTGTTTATAATTTTGTAAAATGATTTAGAATTATCATGTGACACTGGAGTAATGATGCTGAAAATTCTGAATCTATCACAGAAATAAATTACATTTTTAAATAAATTCAAATAGAAAACAGTTATTTTAGATTGCAATAATATTTCACAATATTATTAATTTAACTGTACTTTTAATCAAATAAATGCAGCCTTGGTGAAAAAAAAAAAAAAAAGACTTCTTTCAAAAACATTTCTGGTTCTGTTTTTGTTTGTTTCTGAAAAGGGATACAAACAATTCTCACAATTGTGAGTTAATATCACACATTTCTGATTTTATATCTTGTCATTTTAACTTTTTCTAAGAATTTGACTTTATATCTTGCAATTCTGATTTTTCTTTTATCTCAGAAATGAGAGAAAAAGTCAGAATTGTGAGAATCAATCAATTAATTTTTTACCCCATTTCCACAGAAACAACATATCCCAAAAGAATAGTCTAGTATTTATTGTAAAAATAAAAAATAAAATTGAAATACATGCCTGGAGCAGTGGGGTTTGTGGTCATGATGAATGGACGTGGCGGATGTGGAGTGATTATTGAAACAATCTGGGTTCATTCCTCAACATTAGAGAAATCTGTCCAACAAGCTACACATGGTAGAATAGCTTCTCCTAATTAAGATGAATATGGTGAGTGAGTGTGTGAATATTGTATTTATTATGGTCTAAATCTGAAAAACATTTCCATTCTCTTTTGCTGATTCTTGTCTTTCACACAACCTTTTAACTCTAAGCTTCAGCCATAAAGTTTCTAATGGTAGCCAGCTCATAACGTGCTTCATATTTAAGCATGAACATTTTTCACTCTTTCAAATCTCGTTGCAAAACAGAGTTGCAACCTCCACATATGAGAAAAAAAATGGTTACACGACATGATTTTATGCATTGTTGCATTACGAAATGTGTTTCTCAATTATTCAATTAATTCTGAGCATAATAGTATGTGTTACAGCTCAACATCTGCCACATGTCTGGCTGATACATAGGGATTAAATTCACCAAAAAAGATGTCTGCGTTTGTGTATACTGTTTGGCTCATATCAAGAAATGAGTTTATGCGTCTAAGGATTGTCCGGAGGGAATTTATCCTTCTGTACACACTCAACACGCATTGACTCATTCAGCCTGTGATTAATAATCATTTTGGGATTGCATCAGTTTAACCACACACAACTGAAGAAAATACAAAGACAGAGAGAAATCAAAGGACTAATGAAGGGATGTCAACCAAATTGCAATGACATTTTAATCCACCATATATTCAACTGGAGGTCACCATTCCCAAATATTGATTACATTCATAGTTCTGGTAATAGTAGTGCTCACCACAACTGTGACAGCTGGGATTGAACTCACTCCAAACCCACACAACTCAATGACGGTGAGAATAGGATGGAGGGGAAAAAGAGAAAAAAAAGAGAGAAAAGTGTTTGATTTAGCCAACTTGCAGTAAAAGTGATTAAGACCATTGTCAACTGCACTTAGTATTGAAATAAAACTGAATAATCAGGGACTGATAGTCAATGGTGATGGTCCATTTTCCTAAATAAAGCTGAAATACGTTCTCAAACTGCCGTATTTTTTAGTCTAATCCAGTAGTTTGCATCACCCTGGTTCTCGTTACAAAACCCAGTTGGTTTTTGGATTATTTGCAGAAAAAGCAACTTCTATGAATTTAAAAGCCTAAATAGAATCAGCAAAGGTGAAAAATTGAAATTATAACAGTACATTCACACTGCAAAATGCACTTTATAGAATTAATGAAAAGTGTGACTGTTGACTCTGAACCTGGTCTGTGTGGTGTGTGTGTGTTTTTCACCTCTCTTCTCTTTGTCTTCATAGTTCATCTCTGTTCTTATAGTAAAATCTGAGCTGAGAAGATAGTGTACAGGTTTCAGGCTGCCCTGACTGTTGCAGGAGTGAGATTTATCCACTTCCTGTTCCTCTTCAAAAACAGGGCATGTTTAGTGTCAGTTTTGAACATAATATATGTGACCCTGGGACAGCAGTAATTCTGGTTCTGGTCTCTTTGTTACACAGTGTGTCAATCATGCAGTATATAAAACAACTATAGCTGTTATATATAACAAATACCTTTATATATATTTAATTTTTACAGTGTACTGACGTATCCTTTCCTAACCAGACAGTGTCTGTTTACTGCAGGGTTTTTATATTTAACTGAGACTAAATCTAAAGCCATAAAAAGATAATAAAAATTAAATTAAATATAACAAAAAAATCAGTTAGTTGGCAAAGGCAACATTTTTCATCTACAATCATTTGAACTTAATGTAGTAAAATTACTTTAACTGAAATAAAAATATTAAAAACTGTACAGATTAAGTTACTAAAAACACAACAAAATTACTAAGACTTTGGTAAAACAATACAATAAGGAATCATTTGTTAACATTAGTTAAGAGGATCTAACAATTAACACTTTTTCATAATTGATTTATCTTAGGTAATGTTAGTTTTAGCATTGACCAGTTTTTGGTAAAACATTTTAAGATCCAAGTTTGTATCTGTTAACATTTTTATTACCTTACAATTGTCTTATGCCTTAACTAACACTAACAAATTAACATTAATTTTAACAAACCTTGTAAAACTTTAACTAAAACTAAAATAAAGAAATAAAATATACTTGGTTATATATCGTATTATCTAATGTGGTGACATTCAGACATTTTTAAATGTTACTTGAGTGTCCAAACAAATTTAAGAGCTGTTGTATATTAAATAAAATGTGGTTGGACAAGCTGCAAATATTCCCGGGGATATTGTGCCTTCCAGTCGGGCTACCAAAATGTGTCACCACTTAAATACTGGCTTCATACAGTATATATGTATATATACACACACACACAAAGAAACCTACAATGAATTTAGGCTACTTCCCTGGGAATTGAACCCATTATCTTTTGCACTGCTAACACAAAGGTCTACAACTGAGCCACATGAACACTTTCATATTATATATTATTAATATATAATAATGCTCAACGTTGTTAAAATAAAAATAAATCTTAGAACGATATGTTGACTGTTGACCCGTTTGTTCCTTCAGTTACTAGAGTTCAGTATGGGTGAGTTGAGAGTGGGCACTAACTTTGAGTCATAAACTGGCATTCTGGTACCTGTGACCCATGCCAGTTTTTATATTTTTAAGCAAATGTTATGGAAAGGAAAATAAAAGAGGAATACATGCGTTAGTGTGAGTGCCCTCAGGGTTGTGTCAGAACTTTCTGTGGGCCAAGGTTAGGTAATGCTTGGGCTGTGGATCATCATTGTGGAAATAGTGAGGCTCTGGCAGGAGAGGTGATGGGTTGCCTGGTCCAAAGGAAACACAGCGAGAGCTGTGTGTGTTTGTGTTTGTCTGTGTAAGTGAGAGAGAACAGGAGAGAGAGCAGCAGGACTGATTCAATGCTGACTTGTGAGCTGAGAGATGGACCTTAGTGATCTAGTCCAGATCAAGACAACTTAGGGCCGTTTCATAGTCAACACGAGAAACGCGAGCAAGCAACGCGAGCGACGCGCTCCCCTTCACAGTCTAAACAGTGAACGCAAGCGTCACGGGTGATGCGTGTATGCAGTACACCGCTCAGGCAACAGGGGGTAGTAGAGTCGGGTGATATTAGTAGAGTCGGGTCGCGTGATATTCAGATCACAATGGCAACTGAAGAGGAGTGTATTCTGTTGCTGATGAAATATCGTATAAATGTGGATGAATATGTATAAGTTCGCATAATTTTTCCTCTTCGCCCGCCATTGTATTCAAACCTTCTTCTTCTGTAAACACAATATACTTGAATTAATGTACAATACTTGCAATGTCGCCCCCACCGACAACGCATAGTATTGCGTGAATCGGCGCGTCACGTATCAAAAACTAGGACGACACATTTGGCTACGCACCGACGCATAATGGCGGCTGAAGCGTAACGATGCGGAGCCTCGGGGATGCGTATGCATACAGATGCGTTGACTATGAAATGGCCCTTAATAGTAGGGTTCGTTTGAATTGGATCAAGTCTGATTCTGCTTGTTGATTCCACTCAATAGATTCCAACATTTACATTAGAATTTATTCTGTGTCTCTTTTGGCAAAACTTTTAGATGCAACTGAATACCATGAACAAAAATCAGCAGGCTACATAAAAACTGGACCCGATTAAGAGCTGTTTGAGTGCAAAATAGAGCTGCATAATTATGAATTGATTTATTATTATTATTATTATTATTGATAATAATAAATTAAATATTTATTTTTATTTAATTTTTACAAAAATCTAATGTAAATTAATGATAGAATGATTCAGTGACTCACTTAAGATTTACTTATTTCATTATTTGATGAATTGTATTGAAACATCAAATTACTTTCAAAAGGTGATTTACTCTATTTTGATTGCTACCATACACATCAGTGTTTATATCCAAACCATAAACTTGTATCCCCATATACTTCTGTGATTATTTGAATAATTGTAACGCAGAAATAATGATTCTGTGTGGTTGAAGTGATGCACATGAAAACCCAGTGGAGAGATCAAAACAAAACAATGATCACTTATTAGAAGTACAAAACAAGGATTTGTAAAGAAGAATGTCAGAGGATTTCGATATAAGCCAAGAGGAGATTGGTTTCCATGATCCATGTATAACTGTTGGCACAAGCTACATTAAAGTGATTATAACGTTTTGAATATAAAAATATATATTTCAAAAACACTTTGATTCACTACAGGAGGCTTTTGTTCATCCCCCGGATCCATGTGAAACTGCAATACCCGCTGAGTGGCATTAGAAGGCTTGATAGATCAAAGACAATTTTTTATATAACTCTGACTGGATTTGTCTGAAAGAAGAAAGTCATATACACCTAGGATGCCTTGAGGTAATTCATGGGCCAATTTTCATTTTTGGGTGAACTAACCCTTTAAAAATATAGGTTCTTTATTAGAGTTGAATAAAGCACTTTTGCCGAGTACAAGTATTATACGAGTAATACGAGTCAAAATCTGTGCTCAGATTAAATAAAAATTCTCATTGGGTTGCTGACTGTGTCTGCGTCCTGTGATAGGCTAGTCACAGTGCCCCTCCCCTACACACACTCAGATTTATTGTGTTGCTGTGTCCCGCTCTGCTCACTCACACACAGAACACTGAGAAGAGGACAGTATGGAGTCAATTTAACGCCGTATATATACGCAAACAAAAATTAAGAATTGCAAAACATAAATGAAACAGCGCGAAAGAAATTATTTTGCAATAAATATTTTCCATGGTCATATCTATTAAATTTATTTGCAACTATGCTTTTTTTTGCGTGTCAGTCTAGTTTGAGCTTGCGATACCATTTTTCCCTTGCGCCTCACTTTTCTGCACGTCTCTCTTTGTGGCACTGTTTTGACGTGGGGGCGAAGTCAAGGGACGGGGGCGTGTACAACATGACTCCCTGGAAGTGACGTCATCGGCCCGAGACACAGCTCACTGATCCAGGTCCTGTCATGATGAGCAGAGACTTTCGAGTGGATTGTTTATTGTTATTCAGCAGCATTAAAACATTCATGTTTTAGTTTTATTTACTTTATTAACAAATGTATATGTGTATTAGCAGTGTTTTCTCAAATTAAAGAAGTTGTTAACATGATCATCTGCTGTTTATTTCTCTCGATGTGCACACTTTTATAGCATTAAAATGTGTATTGTTTCATATGGTTAACTGGAAGTGTTTGTTTAAAATCTCTTAACTTGTGGAGGACGCCAGCGCACAGAAGCATTCTTTGTTCACATTAGTTCAGAGTTACTGCTAGTTTTAATGTAAAATAATGCAATTCACTTCATAAACTATAACCTACATCATTAAAGAGGTCTACAACTCAAGTTTCATATCGATCGCGAATTCGTTTTTCATTCACATAACTACTGGCATAAATTAATAATAATAATAATTTTTTAACTCGAGTCTTTTTAGTTTAGTTTTGTCGTGGCCACGAGATATTAATTCTTGGGAATGTGATAATGTCGTGGCCATTAGTTTAATGAATAAACAAACTACCAGAGCAACCTGAGATTATCAGAGATGGATAAAATGTTTTTTATCCATGGGGCTGATATGTAACTGATTCTGAACGAACTTGTCTTTGAGATGAACGTTTTCTAACGCATTTTTAGTCAATAAAATGTTAATACAATAGTACATATTTGACCATTAATTTTGTGACATTATAAGGGAAGCCGAGCTTCCCTTGCAGTCTTAAAGAAATCGCCACTGATATATATATATATATATATATATATATATATATATATATATATATATATATATATATATATATATATATGTCTGGATACGTACTGGATACGGGTGACTGCAGTGACCCTCTGATCTGGATACAGACTGGATCTGGTGGATACGGTGACCTCGGAATAAGAGAGAAACAGACAAATACTAGCATATATGCCATTCTTCTAATGATGTAGCAAGAACATTGGGTGTTATGGGAAGTGTTCTCGGTTCCGGTTTACCTAATTAATGCAGCCTAAAAATCCTTCAACGGATTTGGATATTAAAAGCACATTAGTTTATGTTATGTTTAAGCCAGGTTAAAGAGATGGGTCTTTAATCTAGATATAAACTGCAAGAGTGTGTCTGCCTCCCAAACAATGTTAGGTAGGTTATTCCAGAGTTTAGGCGCCAAATAGGAAACAGTTTTACAAATGCTAGAAACATGGCTTTCTAAGGAAAGATTGTGATCAAATAGCAGACCTAGGTTCCTAACAGATGACGAAGAATTGACAGAGCAACCATCAAGTCTTAGACACTGTTCTAGGTTATTGAGTTTTTAGGTCCTATATTTAACACCTTTGTTTTTTCAGAATTTAGCCGTAAGAAATTACTCGTCATCCAGTTTTTTTATATCGACTATGCATTTCATTAGTATTTTGTACTTTGTGCATTCGTCTCGGCAGTGTGATGTTGACGCAACGACGCAAATCCGGTAAATTTGTAAACAGCAGCGTACTTGATAACATCAGTCAGCTGACCATGGCTACTGCAATTTCCCTGTCTGTATATTTACAATAAAACGAAATGGGATAACAATGTATATGTGAACTTTGTGTGCCTTTTAACAGTATCAAGTATATTAAAAAACTAAACAAATCGTGCCTAAAAAGTGCACGCATCTAGGCTAATGTAAAGTTACATGATGAAGTCATACTACTGCGCATGTGCATTTTTCACTGCATTATTCAGTGTATTCCAATGTATTTATGAATGCATGTGAATGATCACAAAATTCTAGATATGGGGGTTAGAAAATGTATACATTTTCTTCATTTTATGTAGTTAATCAATATCACACGAAGACTGCCATTTCAGTTTTTTTCACACAGAACGCGACTCGACGCTGATATGACTATTTAGAGGCAGCAAAAACAGTCTAGAATAGTGAAAGCTAGCGTAACACTGTGGTTGAATGTAAAAAAAAAAATCCCTCCCTATCCTTTGGTGGTGCGTCGCCCAATCGCCCTAATGGAGAAACCGCCACTATGAACCCTTTTTTCTAAGAGTTTACATTTGTTTATAAAGTTAATAAAACAAAAGCATGGATGTTTTAATGCTACTGAATAAAAATAAACGATCCACTCGAAAGTCTGCTTATCATGACAGCACCTGGATCAGTGAGCTGCGTCTCAGGCCGATGACGTCACTTCCAGGGAGTTGTGTTGTACATTGACAATACATACCTATACGCCTCATTGGCCGCTCGACCGCACGTCAACGTCGCCGCCATATAGAGCGGGCAACTCTCATAACTCTCACATCAGGACAGAAGAAAACATACCTGACTCATCGACAGATTGGACACCTACAAACCGTCAGACGATACTAAAAACAGACTCCGAAGTGCTGGTCTGAATCAACAGAGTCGCAAACAGGCTCCGAAGTCCCGATCTGAATCAACCGAGTCGCGAACAGACTCCGAAGTGCCGATCTGAATCAACCGAGGAGCGAACAGGCTCCGAAGTCCCCATCTGAATCAACCGAGTCGCGAACAGGCTCCGAAGTGCCGATCTGAATCAACCGAGTCGCGAACAGGCTCCGAAGTCCCGATCTGAATCAACCCAGTCGCAAACAGGCTCCGAAGTGCCGATCTGAATCAACCGAGTCGCGAACAGACTCCGAAGTGCCGATCTGAATCATCAGAGTCGCGAACAGGCTCCGAAGTGCCGATCTGAATCAACCGAGTCGCGAACAGGCTCCGAAGTGCCGATCTGAATCAACCGAGTCGCGAACAGGCTCCGAAGTGCCGATCTGAATCAACCGAGTCGCGAACAGGCTCCGAAGTCCCGATCTGAATCAACAGAGTCGCGAACAGGCTTCGAAGTGCCGATCTGAATCAACCGAGTCGCGAACAGACTCCGAAGTGCCGATCTGAATCAACCGAGTCGCGAACAGGCTCCGAAGTGCCGATCTGAATCAACCGAGTCGCGAACAGACTCCGAAGTGCCGATCTGAATCAACCGAGTCGCGAACAGGCTCCGAAGTCCCGATCTGAATCAACCGAGTCGCGAACAGGCTCCGAAGTCCCGATCTGAATCAACAGAGTCGCGAACAGGCTCCGAAGTGCCGATCTGAATAAACCGAGTCGCAAACAGGCTCCAAAGTGCCGCCCAACATACATGGAAAAACAAACCACTGTTTCAAAATGTGTGTTTTCTGCATGAGTGTGTTTAATGTGCATTATAGAACAAAATGTCAAGCATCGTCAAGTAGGCCTATTTTACATTATTTGACTCATTCATTGAATAAAATAGAAAATCTTGAGGGAAGCGGTAGGGAATTAATGTTTATTAGTCAGGTTTAGTCTTCACAAATAAACCACTCTATTCCCAGAGAAAGACAGAACTGAAAACTTAAATAAAATGTGTTTCTTGAGCTGAGATTTATTCAGAGGATTTTCTATTATATATATATATATATATATATATATATATATATATATATATATGTGTGTGTGTGTGTGTGTGTGTGTGTGTGTGTGTGTGTGTGTGTGTGTGTGTGAGTACATGTATATATTATACTTAAGGAGCTCATTAATTAAACACAATTTGGAACTCATGTCCACAATATTTTTGTATTGTGTCATTAGTTGTGTCTTAATTTGATTAATAATTAGTATTTTAAAATTACATTTCAATTTGTTTTATTTTACTCTTTATTGTACTATTAATTTATTCTTCATTTTTACCTATTCTGTATTATTCCACCCTTTATATTACATATTCTTCTTGATATTATTAACCTATTGTTGTTCCGTTATTTATTATGGTATTATTCATATTATACATAGAATTTAAAAAATCTATTATATCTCATATGTTATTGTACTGTTGTACTCGCTTTTCATATTATTCACTTTACTTTGTTGTACTACATCTACTTTTTAATATAACATATCAAACTTCAAGAGTGTGATTTGTATTTACTTTTTTTATTACATTTTCTCAACGATAGTAAATTATTAGTGTTTAAAGATGTATTATTTAGGTTTAATCCCAGTGCTTCAAAAGGAATGGGCTGTGTTCTGACCTGAGACACAAGAAAGATATATAAAAAAAGAAAAGAAAAAGGTTGCGACTGAACACAGAGAAAGAAATAAAACAACTACATATCATGTAATGTACATTCAAATTACATTACATGAATATGTCACAGTTATACTAAATTAACAGATTTGTAAGCCGAAAAAATCAACGAAATCGTCAAGTGAGACAAATGTGAGCTTTCAATTAATAATTTTCCAAACCTTACGAAACAACTGGAGGCAAAGTTTTTTTTTAACTGTTTTTTAACCTCTGAAATTGGTTGGTAAGTGAGAACGTTATGGTGTTTTTATTCAGTAAAAAAAAACGCAGCTCCCCCGTTTACTTTCATTTGTTTTAAGCTTCAGGTTTTTTTTTTTTTTTTTTTTACTTTGGTTTGTAGTACTTACTTATTAACCAGTAGAATTTTGGTAAACGTGGCGCTTGGTAGAATGCAACTCGCGTCTCTGTCCAAGATTTTTTTTTTCTTTTTTAAATGTCAGCTGGCTCTAACCAGTTTTTTTGACTTCACGCACTGAGTGACACTTATTTCTTGCTGTATTTCATAAAAAATAAATAAAGGTAGCTGTGGTATGTAAAACTATATTACAAATTAATTACCTACACACACGCACACACACACACAGTCTCTTTCTCCCTCTCTCTGCCGGTCTTCTGAGTTTTTTTTTTTTTAAACCTTCTGCTGGCTCTAACCAGTTTTTTGACTTCACACAATGTGACACTTTCTTGCTCTATTTCATAAATAAATAAAGGTAGTTGTGGTATAAATAATATTACAAATTACAATCTGAAAAATCAATCGCGAATCATTTGAATCAGTTCGGGAGTTCGGAACGGCTTCGCGGATCATTTGAATCAGTTTGGTAGTTCGTAGCGGGTTCGCGAATCATTTGAGTCAGTTTGGGAGTTTGGAGCATAGACAGTAAAAGAAATGGACACAGCGACCCCATTGGAACTCAATTGAAACAAATGAAGCCCAGTTTTAGCGTTTTTTAGCGCTTCCGTTTCTGACGCGCAGACTCAAACAAAGCTTGACGACGTCAGCAACCTGTCTGCCAGATGTAAATCTTCTAAGTGGCTGTGCGTGCAAACTGCCATCGTTAATCTTGCAGAGACGGCGAGCTTGAGCGGGGAGTTCTTTTGCGTGAGTGAGCAGGAGTAAGTATTCTGATTAATTATTTTGTATAGTATTTTAAAATGTAACGACAGTACACCATATTAAGTTAATTGCCTGCGAGCTTCTCCTCCTGTCTGTACGGTAATGCGACAAAGAGCCGAGTGGTTATGACGCAATCGTTAGCCTATTTTTTACAAAAACTGTTTATACGGGGCCATAATGTAACATAGAAGGTAATGGACCCCTTTATACATTGTCGTGTATCTTTAGAAATAAATAATGGACAAACGGAGTCTTTAAACGCCTCAGATGTAAAGTTATTCGCAATCAAAGTGACGCCAAAATGAATGGGAGTCAATGGGAATGCTAACGCAAGTGAAGTTCTGCTAAAAGATGGCAGCCCCCACCCGACTTCAACTTCCGGTCGAGTTCCTTGCCCCTTGGTTTGGAGCGGGATCGCAAATCATTTGAATCACTTCGGGAGATCGTATCGGTTTCGCGAATCATTTGAGTCACTTTGGAGTTCACGAATATAGCTGTATATGGATAGGCATTTTAAACTAATTTAGTAGGTAGTTCAAACTACGTTTTCCACGCGTGTTTAGGTGTGATAGCCTACGTGAACTCGTATTTTTTTTTTTGTTTTAATGATGTGCCTTTTAACAGTAAACAAATCGTGCCTAAAAAGTGCACATCTAGGCTAATGTAAAGTTACATGATGAAGTCATACTAGTGCGCGTGTGCATATATATATAGTTAACAAACATGGTTGCTATAATACCATAATAAAAATAAAAAAAATCAACATACACTGCACATATTATTAACTTTATTAAAGATATGTACAGACATGCTTATATTGTAGACATGTATGTTAAAGCATGTCAATATATTTTGATAATTTTTGTTGGGTAAGTTACTTACCTTTTTAGTAAAACGCAATGCATTACTTATTACTAATTACTTTCTAAATCCCAACCTCAACAAGCTGAACTTGAGTTTACATGAAACAGCTCTTTTAATTATTTCAAATAAATATTATAACATTTAAAGTAATGAATTGCTTGGTAATGCATGTTCTTTATATAAAATAGTAGGTCATACACAGTATATACACTGCAGAGTGCAATTTGCAACACAAACAATTTATAATTTTCCAATTTGTAAATAATACAAATATTATTGGAGTAAATACTATTTTAGTTTTTAAACTTCTGCTCAGTTTGTGAAATGCACATATCTGTGAAAATGGCTTCAAAGTAAATCCTAAACCAAATTTGTTGGTGTATTTCATTTTACACCGTCCCTGTTTCTTCCTGGTCAAGTGTTTTAATTTCATTCTAGCATCACATGAATTTAACTAATGTTTTGACACAGGAGAGCAGAGGCACTGTGTCTTAACCTTGTCTGATAACCAGAGAGATCCAAGCAGGTTTTATCTTCTGAGACCCTTTGGCATATTCACAGAAATCCATGCGCTTCATCGCAAAGCTGCCTAATCTTCTCAAAGCTATGCTTAACATTCCTTCTCATTGCTTCTTTCTCTTTCGGTCTTGGGGGGTTGCTTAATGGAAAACAGTTTCTTTTGCAGGGCTCTTATCCACATCCGCTTCTGTTCAGGGTTTTGCATGCCCAAGAAACTCAAAGGACTCTGCTTTTGGGATGTGGTAGTGGTTGTGAGCTGTTTTGGGAACATTAAGCTGTTTTCTAATGGTCAGAGGCAGCATTAAGAAGCTAATGACCCAGCTAACCTCAACATACTCAATCAGTGATCTTTATAAAACAGTTATACATGCTTTTGAGCAAAAACATTGCTAACCCACACATACACACATCATTTTTGACATTACATTTATTTTTATTATTATTAATAATATATTTTTTATATATATTTTTAAATACTTTAATAAATATATTATTATAATATTAATAAATTATTTAGTAATTAGGGAAAACTTTAGAATAGGGAACACATATTCATTATTAACTAAGAGTTTTCCCTGAACAAACTCAGAAATTGCTACACAATAATAGTTAATAAGGTAGTTAAGTTAAGGGAATAGGATTATGTGATCTAAAATGTGGCCATCCAGAATAAGGTATTAATATGTGTAGTATAAGTATTAATAAACAGCCAAAAGTCATATGCATCCTAATAAACAACTAGTTAATAGTGGACCTTAAAATAATATGTTGCCATCAATTATAGCATTGTTATTATTATTATTATTATTATTATTATTATTATTATTATTATTATGTTAAATAATGAATGTATTATTATATTATTTTTCTTCTGTTTAAATATTTTCAATATATTTAGTTACTAATATAAAAACAATTTAATCAAATAATTTGTCATTAATAGCTTTATATATATATATATATAATATTTGTATTATTATATATATATATATATATATATATATATATATATATATATATATATATATATATATTTGTTTTGTTTTTTGTTTTTTTTCCTGTTTACTACTGTTGTGTATCATAAGAATGTTTTATTAACCTACATGAGGGCGTTTTTTGTTTTTGTTTTTACATAAGGGTGTTTTTTCATTTAACATTTTCTTTACAATATATATTTTTAATTCAAATATTTTAGAAATATAATTTAAATTATTTTAATATTTATAAATTACATATAAATGATAACATTATTATATTATTTTAAATTCTTAAATTGTTTCAATATATTGAGCTCCTTCAGTAGCTACATTAAAGGATCAGAGGAAGGATTGCAAATAGAGTGCAACAAACATTAACTAACACAAGCTAACTGCAGGGAACAATCTAATAAGAGTGCATAAATTAGTCATTTTAATATGCTAAAGTTTAAGCCAGTAACTACTGTCTCTACAGCAAACTTTTCAACATTTATTGTGGAAGTGCTGCCCCATGACAATGATCAGGACGGATGGGTGCCTGGCATTGAGAAAAACAAAAATCTAAAACAAAGGCACATCATCATCAAACAGCCCTGTCCTTACTTCCATTCATGGGACATTTTCTCTGAATAGGTGGAACTGTAGGAGAACACTTAGGGACAGATGCCAGGAAAATGAGTGAAAAAGGACAGATGGAAAGTCACCACTATCCTGCCAGTGCAGAATAGCGCCTGCCAGTGAGAAAGCTGCCCAAAGTGCAGGACCAAAGCAAGGGGTGCTGGAAAACGCCAGTGAACCCTGCAGATTTCCTCTTCATCTCCTGACTCTGTGCAGACTGGTATGATGAGTCACAAAGGTCTGCACACACTTTCTCATCTCCATACACTTTCCATTTCTTCTGTCCAACATTACCAACCAAAACGGTGCTTTGATTCAGTTTGTTTCACTTTTATGATACTAGACCTCAGGGAACATTTGAAAAACGCTGTATTTCAGACAGTGTTCCAGTCTAACACTCAAAATATTGCATGGTCATCTATTAGACTGATACAGCTATATGCAAAATGTCCTTGGTTCAATTTCAAGAAAATGCATTAAAAAAAAAAATATAAAAAAAATGCATATTTGTAAAAAGTTTATTTCCATTGCCTCATTAAAAAGATCCACTCCAAAAAATTTGTTCACTCACAAATCGAGCATGTCCGCACAAATGCTCATGCCATTGACTGTACACAAGCATTTATTGCTGCTGTAATGCAATCCTCCATTTTTGATTTCATACAACATCTAACATACGGATAGAAACAGAAGTCAGAATGATTTTGAGGTAAATTTTCAAGGTGTATAATGTACATATAGTTGCTTTAAGAAATAAATAACGTCTTAGAGAACTGGTCCCACTAAATGAATAAAGTCATTTTAAATGAACTGGAATCTGGTTTAAATCTTATGAATCTAATAAATGAAAATAATGTATTTAAAAAAAAGAAAGAAAGAAACAAGGAAAGAAAGAAAGAAAATAGAGCAAAAAAAAAAAGAAAAAGAAAGAAAAAATATATTTAATATAGACATTTTTTTTTTATATTTAAATTCCCTTAGATTTGCAGGCTTTCCATCATGAACAATTCCTCAAATCATGCAGCTCATTGCATAAGTGTGCTATTAATTTATAAGCGATTAGACACCCTAGCAACTACCTGGAACAGTTTAGCAACCATGTAGCAAGGCCCTAGCAACCGCCCAGATCACTTTTGCATCACAGCCCCTCACTTCAATCTCAAACAATATTTATGTCTAAATTTAAGATTTATGTATTTGAATTACACAAATGTTTGTCAGTCAGGTAACACTTTAGGCTTCAGTTCTTACTATTAACTAGTTGCTTATTAGCATGTCTGTTATTTACATAGTGGCTGTTTATTAGTGCTTATAAAGTACATATCATGCATGACCATATTCTGCATCCCTAATCCTACCCAATACGCTAAATTTAACAACTATCTTAAAAATTATTAATAAGCTGCAAATTAGGACTTTATTGAGGCAAAGGTCATAGTTAATGTTTATTTAATGGTGAGATTTGGACCTTAAAATAAAGTGTGAGCAGTGCATTTATTAAAATTGCTTAGAATCCGAATAAATCTGTTGTTTACTGTAAAAAACAGTTACATTTATTCAGTTAAAAAAGTATATGTTTAAGCTGAGACTTTATCGTTGATAAAGATATAAACCTGGTTAAACTACATTCAGTTTCTATTACAGTAATCTGACCTGTTTTTATGTATTTATGTATGACTGACAAATATACATTATATTAAATTATTAGATTATGTTATCTAGACAAAGGGGAATTTAAATGCAATTCAAATACAACAATTTTAAATGTCGGTTTAAATATTTTTGAGTGTAGTTTATACATGCCTTTTATGAGACACCTAGAAAAGCATAACCTGACCTCAGACGAGTGTTTGATAAGCCCCTCCTCGTGCGTTCTGTCGTTTTGTTGAGGTGTGTTTGCAGTTGCTCTGCACACAGCTCCTATAGACTCTCACAGCCCTCCTTTGGCCCGGGTGAGAGGGTCCATGATAAGGCAGGCATTAGCCAGCTGCGGGGCCCCAGGGAGCTCAAACATTACGCCACTGAGTAAACTCAACACGGAGGCACTGCATTGTTGTTCAGCCGGAGCTGAGCAGGGTCCATGTTTGCAGAAGTCAGATCGTAAGTCATATGGTCTGGCTTATCCGGACGCTGCTCTGCCGTCTGCTCCTCACTGACACAGACAGGACTCGACTTAGTTTTTCAGATATTCACAGCAACCCAAAAAAGTATTAGAACATTTAATGCACACTAAAATGTCTGCTTTAAAAAAAAGTGTCTGCACTCAAATGCTTTTCTTTCTGATATTAAATCATCTGGTGATTTTGGTGAAGTTGAGGGTCGAATAGGTGAATAAAATACAAAATAAACATCACATGGGGATATTTTGTCTAATATGAGACATTACATTTATTTATTCAGTGTTTGTTATGGAAATACGTTCTACCCCCACAAGAAAAGAGTAAAGCGTTCGAATATGGCACCCAAGACTATGGCAAACAAATGCAGTTGGAAAAACAGTACCAATAGCTAATCTGCTCTTCAGCACCCTCTAGTAATATTTATGAGCTATGTGATGTGTTTTAGAGAAATGAAGAAGGATTGTCATTATTAGCTCAAGTTTATTTGTTGTTTTTGTAGGACACAAAAACACCATAAAGTGACCTTATGGAGACTTTACCGCAGTTCACAGAGACCATGTCTGTCAAGCTTCATAAAGACCAAAGCATCATAAAATGAATCCATATACCTCACCCAGAGAGAAAGAAAACTTTCCATTTAGGAGACTGAAATTAAAAAGGAGTATACATTCTTGCTCTTATTGTGAAAGATTTACTGGTGGCCACATGATTTGAGGCATGAGAAATGTATGTCCGGGATTAGTTACCTGCCAAAACTGAAAACTTAAGCTAACTCAGTATGAGAAATTCTAGCGGTGATGCTGGCCTAAGCGAGAGCTGCTAATTAAAAACCTACGCAGAGATGTCTATTTAAACCTGTGCTGTGAATGGAAAAACACTTTAGGACCTGAATACAATGAATGAGAGGAGCTGTGGGCCTGATGACTTACAGTGGGGAGCGAGGACTGTAAACACACCTAAACAGCTGTCAGCCGCTTCCTGTCCCGAACCGAGCCCTCGCTGGCAGGACGGCCCATTCTACACATGGCACTGTTACCAAGGCCATGTCAGCAAGCTCTGGGACCTGTCACAATAGGTTATGTTTCATTTCCACGGCAACTGAGAGCCAATCAAGAGTTATGGGGTGGCGGGACACAGAACGGATGGGCTTCCTCGTGGATAATTAAAACAGGACAGAAGCCAGAAAAACAGAACAAGGGCATTTGTTGAAAGCAGAGTGTTGGTTTCAGGGCACGTCTCCCACTTTTTGATGCATTGTGTTGCGCAAATGCTGTGCATCCCAATGTAAACATGTTTCTGACTCACTTAAAATTGAAATGTCGATGTCTGAAGGACACTGTTAGGCATGATGCAAAGCGGAGCTTTACTGTGGTTTATTGTGAATAAAACACAGTTGTTGAGAATGAAGAATCAATATATATATATATATATATATATATATATATATATATATATATATATATATATATACATACTGAAACTACATCAAATTACATATTGTATTAATATATTAAAATATATTGACTAATACATAAGGAATTGACACTTTCCATAAATTAAAAAAATTTGTATATTGTAATGTGTGCAATTTTATATTCAATAATACACTTCATAATATATCGATTTATGAATGATAAGATAAATTTGTATGGGAAAATGCATTTGCAATACATGTACACAATTATTAATAAAATAAAATAAAATTTTGTGATCTGAGTATTTGTTTTCAGTAAACACTTTTTTAATGTACCATAACAAATATTTTCATCCACGAAACATCCATGTATATATTACAGTATATTGAAAAACATAAGGAGTAGCTTTCCATATATGGAAATGTTTTATTTAATAAATAGCAGCATTATATTTTCCAGTATATTCCCATATATGTTTGTTACGTAAGAGACAAAGTACAAAAGTTAAATGTTGTTTAAACATATATTAGAGTACTGCTGTTATGTCACCACCAATGTCGAAACAAAATTTATGCTTTTGATGTTGTTGTAAAGTGTTATTTAGTTCTATTTACTGATTTATATATTTATTTATTGTTTTTGTTAAAATACCCTCTGTATCCCAGAAATCCTCCAAAACATCTAAACAGATTTATTTAAACACCCCACAGGAAGCTCAACTCATAATATCAGTTCTCACAGAACAAGTTGTTATGTCGCCAAAATAATAATGCAAAAATACAAATATTGTTAACAAAAGCCTCCATGAATGGGTCCCAAAGATATCATTAAAAGTTATGGATTGTTTAATCAGTGTTTTGAATTACTGATTGATTTAGTATTCAGTTGACATCAGTCTTATAAAATAAGGTTGCTCCAGGTCAGTTTTATAATCTGTTTGACCAAACACTCCGCTTTATGAGTGCACTACAAACGGCCAGCCTTACGAAGTCCAAATTTAGATCAATTAGATATGTCAACATTACTTAATGTGGATTTCAGAGGGGCTTTGGATAAGAATATATATATTCATGAATGATATATTCATGTTATTAATTGAATTCCTCATTGAACTAATCTCACAAACCCTTTGTTGCTCTATCATGAGCCCTTAGAGGCTGGTGAAGATGGAGGAATGTGAAACACCTGATGCATATGAATTCACTTCTATTAAGAAAGGAGAGAGTATTGATAACTCGACATGGAGTGTTTTCCCAAGCTGTCAGAAGACATGTAAATCATGCATTAGAATGAGAGATATCATCTGTGACGTGAAAGACTCTAATCTAATCTAATCTAATCTTCCTTACTGTGCTCTAACTCTCTGAAACTTAATGGAGGCTGTCTATTTTTATGTGCTTGTTTTAGACGGTGTGGAGATATAAATATGGCCAAAACATTGTCTGCATGCAATACTTGCTGTCATGTGAACTAAACTCCTATAAGCCATTAAAGGGGGGGTGAAATGCTCGTTTTCACTCAATATCCTGTTAATCTTGAGTACCTATAGAGTAGTACTGCATCCTTCATAACTCCAAAAAGTCTTTAGTTTTATTAAATTCATAAGAGAAAGATAGTCTGTACCGATTTTTCCTGGAAAAACACGACCGGCTGGAGGCGTGACGTGTGGGCGGAGCTAAAGAATCACGAGCGCGAGTAAGCTTTTGCGTTGAGAACGTTTGGAAGTTGTGACATCATCATGAGGGAAAAACCATCATCCAAAACAAACCATGGCTTACAGTCAGATTCAGCCGTTTATTTATGATCCAGAATCAGATCCCGAGGCTGAAACTGAACGAGAGCAGCAGCAGCAACGACTCACTCCGAGCAGGGCTCGAACCCGGGTCTCTGGCATGGGAGGGGACGCACTAACAAGGAGGCAGAGATATTTGAAGCAGTTTTACTCACCGCCTGCGGTTCCAACACACGATCGTGACCCTTTTTCGTTGGGATTGCATCATCCTTAAGAAATAAACGATACGCAAATCCGTCGTCAAACTGGGCTTTGTTTGTAAAACAAGCATCTTCGAAATGCAGGGAACAAACAAAAACACTTGCACAACTCCGTTGATGCTCTGTAAAAATAAACTCCATCCACTGGTCCCTTAATGCTGTTTTTTTTTTTTTCTTTGGTAATCTGTGCAGGGTTGTCTTGCCCTGGCAACCAAAAACACACTCCTTTTGTGACATTTCGCGACGCTCTCGCTCTGATCAGTGAAGTCTGTTGTGCTCTCAGTGCTCTGCTATACGGGAGCGCGCACTCTTCAGGCAGAAGTGCCTCAGGACCCATATAAGGAAATTCTGCTCCATCTAACGTCACACAGAGCCATACTCGAAAAAAACTTTCCGAAACTTGTGGCAAACCGGAAGGAGTATTTTGGGAACAGAAATACTCCTTCAAACGTACAACTTAATTTTTGAAACTTTGTCCATGTTTAGCATGGGAATCCAACTCTTTAACAGTGTAAAAAACTCTGTATGCATGAAATAGCATTTCACCCCCCCTTTAAGGATAAAGCTATACTATTCTTAAGCACAAATACAGCAATAGGCTACTATTTAGAAATTTTTTTTTTTTTTTTTTTAGGTAAGATCTTACCTTTTTTGTTCATAATGGATTCATTAAATCAAGCAAAACTGACAGTAAACACATTTATAATGTTGAACTTTCTATAAAATAAATAAATCCTAAAAAAAAATGTATATGATAATTCAACACTAATAATAATAAGAAATGTTTCTTGAGCTGCAATGTGATTTTGTGACACTGACAACTGGAGTAAAGATGCTGAAAATTCATGACAGGAATAAATTCCATTTAAAAATATATTCATTTAGAAAACACCTATTGTAAATAAAATTGTAATAATATTTCATCATATTTCTGTCATTCTGTATTTTAAAATCAAATAAATGCAGCCTTAGTGAGTAGAAGAGTGTAAGTTTTTTGAGAGGCCAGAATGAGTTGAGAGAGTTGGGTTGGGTTAAGTGTTACCCCGGGCCGGCGTTCAGGGGATTGACAGACCTGTAAGCCTCCCAAAAGCCTTGCTGAAGCACGACCAGGTGTGCTGGGATTCATAGTTAAAGACAAAATAAAGAAGCAGGCTTTTTACTGCAGGCCACATTATTTTTTCATATTATGTCATTAAATAAAAGACTATCTAAAGCTCAAAACCTTTTCTTCACTGATTAAACAATGGAAATGCAGCAATTTTCAGTGAAATGCAATATTTTTCTTACCTCTACAGTGTTTAAATGACCACAAAGTAATCAATTTCCCTCAAAAAAAAAAAAAAAAAAAGAAAAGCCATTTTTTTGTTTTATTGCCAGCTGAATTTAGTAATTTAACCGAATTGGATTTTTTTTTTACGAAAATGCATGAATGATAATAATAATAATAATAATAAATTATTATTTTTATTAATGTTATTATAGCATTATATTATTATAGCATAAAATATAACATATAAATAACATATACTACTGAATTTTGAGAAAATGTTTATAATAAGTTTGGGGTCCATAAGATTTCTTTAAAGAAATTAATACTTTAATTCAGCAATGGATGCATTAAACTGATACGTTTTATTATTTTAAATTCAGATTAAATAAATGTGTAGTAATGCTTGCAAAATAATATAAATAATAATTATTATAATTATCACACACATTTACTGATTTTATACTACTGGATTTTGAGTAAAATTATTTATCTTACATTAAATAAAGTTTTATGATTTATTTAATGCTATATTATTTTTCAAATATTTTTGTTATTATTATTATTATTATTATTATTATCATCATATATTTTCATTTTTTAATTTTTAAAGAAAATAGGATGTATACATTTATAATTTCTTTAATATAATTTATTATCATTTAATTCAAATTAGACGTTATGTAGTGATTATGTAGTGATGTTTGCATAACACTAACCATTAAGCTACAGCATGTAATGGATATGAATTATGAATTATATATATATATATATATATATATATATATTCTTTTTTTTTTTTTTTTTGAGCCACTTGACTTCCATTGACTCAAGTTTAAATTAAACTTTGCACTATGTAGCAAAAGCAGTTTCTCTTTTTGCTGGTTTATAAACAGGCCTGAATTCCAAACATTTGTGACACATTTGAAAACTTTTTTGAAATTGTTTGATGACAGCAGCAGAACTGGTTGTCCAGTTGCATTACTGGTATAAAATGACACAGTTTTGCTGATGACAGCTCGCCAGAAAATACTCTGAAAGCAGAAATTCATCTTGAAATTTAAGAAAGCACATCAGCAGCGCTAAACTGCCAAAACGTCCCGGAGCCTGCAGGCACGACCCTGTGGGGGCATTTTGTTCTGAGTGCCGTGAGGGAATATGACAGAATATATTTTGACATCATCTTAAATGCTCAAAGACGTTCCCCACAAGGCTTGGATGTGGTCCCTCACACGTAATCACACGGCCGTGTCGTGCGTCTGATGCATGGCTCTCCTTACCGCGCTCCGACAGAATGCGCTTTGGCGTCTCTGCATCACTTAATCACAGTCCCGACAGGAGATGTTAACAAACTTTTCTGGATTTATCACTTCACTGCAGATTTGGACACATTGTCCAGCGAAGCCAAACATTGTTAAGATGTTCTGTTATTTCATAAGAGAATTAGATGGTAAACATCATTTGTAATATATTGCAATAGTATGAGTTGCTCAATGGTCAATCCCTCTTTAAAATCTAATTAAATTCAGCATATTGAAGTATACAGTAATACTGGTTATCTTAAAGGGCTCACAATTTACTTAAGCATTTTGATTTCCCCTCAGGTCCATTTATAATGTTAGTCAAGACCTTTTTAATGCCAAAAAAACAGTCATTATTAAGTGTTTTATGACATTTTCCTCCATCACTCTCAAATTTCAGCATCGCTCTCTATTTCAAACAATAAATCATTGTATGCCTTTAAGCAAGTGTGAAGCACAGGTCAAAGGTCATTCTCAATTTAGGGTTCAATTTAGAGTTTAGCCTTAAGACAGCATAAACACTGAAGCATCGTCTTCCTGACAGCTTTAAACCAATTTAACCTATTAAGCTAGAAAAACAATACAAGTATGCAAAAGAGATTTCTTTGAAAAAAGCATTTTTTTTTTTAAATCTGGCTGCCCCCTAACCTCTGATTTTTAAATGGTAAAATGACCCCCCACACGCAGTGTTGTGAGTGTATCTGGTTTGATATGGCAGTTCTTTGTCAGAAAGCAAGGCGTGATGTGTCTTCAACAGATTAAGTGAGTCTTTTTGAGTGCACATTAATGGCTTGCTTATTCAGAAAAAGAAAATATACAAAAAGTCCATGGCATGGACAAAGCAAGCATGAAGCAAGTCTAATAGTCATTTCCTACTATCCATCCTCTGATTTATAGTAAATATTTATACATCTTTATGCACTCAGCAATCCCACTAAGCAATCTCAATGCAGATAGTTTGTGTATTTATGAGCACCATTTGGTTGTTTTCAGTATATTTAAGCAAAATGTGGCTCGTCGCTGCACTTCTGTGTTTTCTGATGTAAACAGAAGGTTGTGAGAGTTCTCCTGATGGTTTTTCCGGGTTAATGTATAGAAATAAACAAACCAGACACTTAAACATGCAGCTTCCAACTTGTTTTGTTTGTGAGTTTGGCTACGTGGACGCATCCCATGATTCTTTGCAGCAATGCTGCATATATTGCACAGCTGCCTCTCACTTTCTGCTCAGCTTTCAAATGTTTCTACTAAAATTCCTTGGTACTAATAAAAATACACACAGATGCACCAAAACACTTCAAATATGCATATTCCATATCTTATCAATAACGTTTGTCTGTCAAAATCTGGAATAATTATGATAATTATGATTATATATATATATCTCTTTTTATAAGATTCTTCTGTTCACCAAGGCTGGAATTATTTAACCAAAAATACAATAAAAACAGCAATATTGTGAAAACTTATTACAATTAAAAATTTCTGTTTTCTATTTGATTATATTGTAAAATGTAATTTATTCCTGCAATCAAATTTGTATTTTCAGCATCATTACTCCAGTCTTCAATGTCCATCAGAAATCATTCTGATATGCTGATTTGCTGCTCAATAAATATTTCTTATTATTATATTACAATGTTAAAAACAAAAGCATGATACATTTTTAAGGATTCTTTGATTAATAGAAAGTTCAAAAGAACAGCATTCACTTGAAATAAAAATCTTAATAGATTATTATCTCTTTGTTATTATTATTATTATTATTATTATTATTATTATTATTATTATTATTTTTACTTAACCCAAACTTTTGAATGGTAGTGTTTCACAGTTTCCACAAAAAAATATATATATATATATATATTAAGCATCACAAATGTCATCAACTTTGAAAGTAATAAGAATTAGAAATAAGTAATTAAAATTATTTCTGAAGATCATGTGCCACTGAAGACTGGAGTAACTATGCTGAAAATTCAGCTTTGCATCACTGAAATAAATTACATTTTACAATATATTCAAATAGAAACGGTTATTTTAAACTGTAATAATATTTCACAATATTACAGTTTTTACTGGTATTATTTTTGATGGAAAAAATGCAGCCTTGGTAAGCATAAGAAACTTTCTATCGAAAACAGTTATCCCAAAAGTTTATCCGATAGTGTAGCTTGTCACAAAGTTTCCACATGTACGCTGAAAAATCAGTCACAACATGCATCTGCTTGCCAAAGAGGTTCCCTCAAGAGAAAACAAGCGCTGAATTTCTGGTATATTTAGCAGAACTGTCATTAACATCCACATTATAAATGTGCATTGCCTAAATCCTGTTGTTTTCTCTTTCTCAAACCCCCTCGACCCAATTTATTTGGAAACAAAGGAACATTGTAGACCAAGATTGAAGCCTTGTGTTGGTTCTTGTTCTTTTCACTCACTATTTTCTCCCGCCTGGGCTCATATTTTCTTTGCGTGCTGTTTTATTTGTATGAAATCTGTAGCGGGCAGGCTTCTGCAGGTGGGAGGCCGGTAATTCAGCGAGCAAGAGTGTGTATGCATATGTGTGACCTGCGGGCTGCTGCTACACAGTAGACCCTTTGTGTACAGCACAGGTTTCTTACACCTCCGCACACACCCTCGCCCGCCTCCCGCTCTTTTTACAGTATCTCCTTTCTGTCGCAGCTGCAGCACATGGCCCAACATCACCCTTAAACACACATCAAAATGCTGAGCTCTTTATGGTGCATTGATTCCAGTCAGATTTTCCACTGAGATGAAAATATCTTTGATGCATGTAAGCTAGTGCTCTCAGATATATTGATAGTTGGCATGCTTGTTACTGATTCATTCTTCTTTTCTGTCATTTATGGTGTGTTAATGATGTCTAAGTATGTCCTGTGATTGTAAGTGATGAGTGTGAAGTCAGATGTAAGTATGAATTTTCCCCCCTCTAATGTTTTCTGAATCTAATCATCTACATGGTCGTTGCCAAATCTAGAGACTAGTATCAGGTTTGTTTTTCCTACTGCACTGGAAGTTTGCATTTCTGTAATGTTCCTTCTGCTTATCTTGTTTAACTTCTTACTGACCTTACATAACTTCTTGTACTATATGCCCTCATTATCTAATTTTGTGCTGTACACCATAACTATGACAAGGCAAGGTATTCTTACACTAAGGTAGGAGTCCCATAATGGCAAAACAAATAAATAATAATAAACAAATAAATTGTACAAAATATTAAAATACATTTGAAATATATGTTGTAAACAGTGAAACTCAATGGAATATTTAAATATTTTTGAAACTGAGAATATATTTATTTTCAAACTTCACATACCAAAATATCTTTCAAAATGAATTTCAGGAAAAAAAAAAAAAAACATTTCCACATGTACAGTACTCTACATTTAATCTAAATGCAAGTATGGATGGAATAGCCTACTTGAAATTTAAACTAGAATAATGATGATTTAATAATGATAATTTATTTAGATTTATTTGGTTTTAATAGATTTATAATGTTTAGTTTTTTTTTAATAATAATAATAGAAAATAAGGTTTCTCTTTAAATGTGACAATGTATTGTCTTGGATTGAAATATATGGAGGGCAGGATATATTTTAAATGTTTTTTAAATAATAATAAAAATAATAAAAATGGTCACATAGACATTATATTTACATAAATATATTTATAAACACATTTTAGCAAAATTAATCTTTGGCCATTTGTTGTATATTTATATATATATATATATATATATATATATATATATATATATATATATATATATATATATATATATATATATATATATATATATATATATATATATATATATATATATATATATATATATATATATATATATATATAAAAATGGCCAAAGATTAATTTTGCTAAAATGTGTTTTTCAATATATTTATGTAAATATAATGTCATAATGTAAGTATAAAACACATGCTAAAATGTATATATATTTGTATGGGATGGATTAATACATCAAACAGTTAACCAGCTGATATTTGTTACATGCCCTTCTTTGTCAATAGATTGAGAACCATTTATGTTTTATTTATTTATTTATTTGTCTGTTTATCTAATGATTTTCTGTATATTCCATACCATATATATATATATATATATATATATATATATATATATATATATATATATATGAATTATATATATTTTTTTTTATGTATAACCAAATGAATCACCAAATAAAATAACAAGCCTATTAAGAGCCTAAAATGGATTAGTGTTCTCTTTATAGGTATCCCATCTAAAACCATTAACCAGATCAGAATGACCCACTTGGCCAAACTGACCACTTTAAGATGTTTTTCAGCAAACCCAACATGTTAGCTTGTTCGCTAACTGCTTGGCTAAAGGCCCGACCGACTTGTTTTTCACATTGTCTTGTCCGTCCAAAATTGTCATCCTGACTCAATCCTGACTCCAAATATTTACACACACAGACACATGTTTTATTCTTCTGTCTCCACCAGCCCATCTTGCTTACATGCAAATGCTTCAGAAACGCTGCTCTAAACCTTTCCCCCCGAGCAAAGACCTCTCTCTCCACACAAACCACATCTTCTCTAGAAATGTAAAAGCACACAGCGAACACGATGATACATCACTTAGAAAACGGAGACGGTCAGTCTGCTGGATATTGCCAATCTACTTGTGGTTTCACCTCCAGCGCAGGAGAAACACAATCTCCTGTCGAGGCACCACAAATAACAGCATAATCAACCATTCATGCTTGATAAACGACCCACAGCTCAACATGAGTCAAATATAACAAATAAAAGTGTGCTGTATGCAAAGAGCCAAGAGTAAAAGATCACGTTTGTGGTTTAAACTCAATGTCAAATGCTAGCCGAGGTCCACTTTCTCTGATTCCACTGTAATATCTGCACAGACAAACACAATGGGATCAGATCAAGGCCACAGAACAGAGCCACAGACGCTTCTGTATCGCCGCCACATATTCCGAACCCAAGCCAAGCCCCAAAACTTCAGACTTCACCACCTCCGGCCCCTTTGTTTATTTCCTCAAGTTTCCACAGAACCGTCATACTGCGTTAGCCTGCAACGTTTTCAATTTTAAACCTTATGAAGTTTGAGGCCGGACTTTGAAAGGATACCGGAGGAATGTAAAGCGAGGGGGGCGTACAGAGAAAGAGAAAAGAAGATTTACAGCGCTCTCCCTTAAAGTCAATATGAGTTTCGGGTTTCATCAGCAGGGGTGCCCAGATTTATGTTTAATAAGTTTCAGGTGGTGAGGACGGGGGGAGTTTTGACTGCTTTAGCATAGCACTGTCAGAACCACAGCAATGCTTCAATTTGTAAGGCAGCGGCGCGTCTGGAACAACAGAGCTACCTTTGTCCCGCAGACGGAGATGACGGCGTGAGGCGGTCGAGCACGCGAATCACAAACACGCCTGCCATGAGCTCAGCCTCGACTGACAGCAGAACGATGGAGGGCCACATCAACAGTTTATAATCAAAGACAGCAAGAAGACTGGAGCAAACTGAGCGCTTAAAGAGACTGACAAACAAACCTCACCAAAACAAAGAACATGACGGGTCATATTTCATTCCAAAATAAAAAAAAAACACTTTTCATTATTTTTTTATTTATTTATCAAAATTAAATTGGTTACTAGGTTTGTTATAATTAATTCATAATAAAGTTTTGTTCATTGAAATACAAAAAAATATTTTTTTTTACTTTTTTGATGCATTTTTGTTTAGTTTATTTAGATGTACTAAAATAATAAAAAAACTATAGACATACTTAGACGAAACCTAATAAAAAAATAAATAACTAAAATGGAAATGAAAAAAGAAAGTAAAAAAAATAAGAACAAATTCAAATTTGTAATAAAAACTATAATAGTATCATGATGCTACAATAAAATTATACCAAAATAACAGTTGCCTACTATTATGCAGAAAAATATTCTCATTATGCAAAACTAATAAAATACTTATGTATTGTTAACATTAAAAGTACCTTTTCTAAGTATAATCATAATCAAGTAAACATCAAATTTATAATGATTTGAATTTATTATGATTGTGCAAAAATGGAAATGTGCTTAATTGCATTAACTGTGTGTGTATATACTGTGTGTGTGTGTGTATATATATATATATATATATATATATATATATATATATATATATAGGCCAAGGCCTATATGATATTAGTAAGTATATGTACATATATAAGCCAGCCTAGTCTTTTTGCAATTTCCTCCCTCATTTTTGTATATAATTATGGGGTCAGCATTGTGAAATTGTTATAAGCACATATATTATTTTTGGAGGAAATATTACTCCCTTTTTTCCCATTCAGCACTCACCCATTCTTTTGTCTTAAATCTCTTTGTTTTTAAACTCTGTCTTGTTTAACTTTCACCTTCTTTTTTTCATGCTTTTGTGTCTCTCCACACCCTGACAGACAGGGCTGCCTCTGCGCAGGTACTGAGAGAACAATGGGCCCTCTGTGTGGAGGAGCGGCGGGCGGGACCCCCTCTGGCCGGGGCAGGACAGAACGTGTACACTACACTTACCTCCCTGATACTCCATTAAACTTGACCTCTCACCTTGCAGGAGAAAATGTTTACCATCGCTCTTTACCACTACCAGCTGCCAACTAAAAGTACTGTAGCTCTACACTGGAGCTGCTGGAGACATTATGATCTTAAAAGTAATAAATGATAACATAAAATTAGACAATTAAAAAAAATAGATACATAAAAATCTGTGGATAATAAAATAACAATAGATTAAAAAAAACGTTATTTTTTTTTAATATATAAATTAACAAAATTATATATATTTTTTTAATTAAGAAATATTAATATATAAATAATAAAATGGTAAATGGTAAAATTAAAATAAATATACTGGTAAAAAAAATTTTTTTATGCTCGTCAGAAAGAAAAGAGACAAGTACAGTAAAGCGACAAAACGCAGATACAGCTAAAGTCTGTGTGGAAACATAAACACATGAATATGAACTTATGAAACTCAATAAGCATCAGTGTTTCTCCCCTGCAGGCGTTTCCTTTCACTCCATTGTTTCTGTGCAGTCTTTTCCCACAGAGCTGCAGTTTTTTACTGCTGTTTACCAAGACAGCTTCTATTGTTCAAACTCCGAGTTAGCGATCTGAACAAACCCATAACCATAAGGATTAAACTTCAGCATCATTTGTGCTACTGTCATGAATGATACCTCAAACTGACTGAGTAGACTTGTGCGAGTAAGCAAACACACTGAACCCTATAGCATCATGCAAGGAAAATGACACTCACATTTTCTGCAGAAATCAAATTTCTCTTCTAGTCCTTTCCAATATGCTTCTTGTGTAACTTCCAAGTTCAGATTGTTCTGGATGCCAGTCGGCTGTGTGGGCACTGAGATCATTTGGACAAAACGTTCGGTACGAGTCATTATGAGATTTGAAGCCGAAAAGGGCGAAAAACAGCAAAAGAAACCATCTTTCCAGCAATTTTTGACCTTTAGGACTTTAGAGTCTCTGATTTCTTAAGGTTTTGACAACCATGTACTGCCTGGTAAAATGTTTCTGGCAGAAAAACTGGCAAATTTCTGAAGATCATCGAGGATATGGTAATATGCTCTAACCGCTACTTCAGAAGATCTAACGTAATATGAAATATGAAATGAGACATAATAGCTAGAAATGAAAAAGGCAGTATTTTAGACATATAATAGAGCATAATGTTCTTCTGCAAGCTATTATCCCAAAGTTGAAAGAATGTGAAATCTTCACATGCTGCTTTTCCAGATTTATTCTTCTTAAAGGAATAGGTCACCCGAAAATTTTAATTTGCTAAATATTTATTCACCTTCAGACCATCCAAGATGTAAATTAATGTGTTTCTTGATCAGAACAGATTTGGAGAAATGTAGCATTGCATCATTTGCTCAGCAATAGAACCTCTGCAGTGAATGGGTGCCGTCAGAATAAGAGTACAAAAAGCTGATAAAAACATCACAATAATTCACAAGTAATCCACACCTCTTCAGTCCACCAGTTAACATCTTGTGTTTTGTAAGAAACAAATCCATCAAGGCGTTTTTTGGACATTGGAGTGGTGTGGATTACTTGTGGATTATTGTGATGTTTTTATCAGCTGTTTGAACTCTCAATCTGACGGCACCCATTCACTGCAGAGCAAGTGATGCAATGCTACATTTCTCCAAATCTGTCCCTCCCTATGGAGAAACGAATGCATCTTCATCTTGGACGGCCTGAAGGTGAGTACACTGTCAGTAATTTTTTGAAGGTTTTTATGTTTGTTTGTTTGTTTTATACTATAAATGAGAAAATCATGTCATGCTCAGTGAATATTGTAAATTTTATCTAGGAATAAATATGATGAAAAATGTGATGAAAATAGTTACAGGACCAAAGATATATAATGTCCCTGATACATTCATACACATTTTTTAACTAAACTCATCTTCATAAGAACACTGAATGACCAGATTATGTCTATTATTGTTGCCGTTGCAAAAGAACCTATAAGAACGGCATATGACTTTCACATGAACAAAGGCAAATTGTGAGATATGTTATTCTATCAATGTCATTCACATTGCAGACACGCCACAAAGCAATCATTTTAAAACCTACTTAAATTACTATTGTGTGTCTTTCAGTGACATTTTGAACAGAAATTGGGTGTTTTTGTCTCTGTGAATGCTGCAGGATGTGATACGGTTTTCATGAGGCATGTTGATTTGTTTTGTGGATGTATTGTGAGATGTGTAAAATCATACGTTTCTTTCAGGAAGCACACACTTCGGCCCCCATCTCACCACCAGACACAAAGGAGCAGTTCTCCTAAGGGGTTTCTCAGGTGTATCACTTTCCTCAGGTAAGCATGGCCCAATTCGATGCTGTGAAACACACACAATCTGCCCACTGAAACACCACTACGCTCTTGCTACTATTCAGTCCTGCATTCATAGATGCGTCTTACTTTCTGCCTAAAGACTGAGCTTTATTTGATCAGCTGTTAGCAAGATGAATACATCCATTGTACATTTTACTGAAATATGTTGCAATGTTTTAGATTTGCATTTTATTTTTTGGTTTGCTTGTTGGTCATTATTGTGATCAATATTGTGTTTAACTAATGCATAACTAGTGTTTACCTAATTTTGTGAAAATTTGAAAATTATCCATCTTATTCTTGTCAGAATTTTTTTATTTGATTTTAATTTGAAAAAAATATTTTCATGATGACACCCAAAGTTACAGTGGCGTAATAATAATAATAATATCTTATTTTTGTTTTCTTTAGATTTTTGTGTTTAACCAATAATTTATTTTGTCACACCACAGCCGAAATAACAGCAGCATACTCCATAAAAAAAATAAAATAATAATAATTATATATATATATATATATATATATATATATATATATATTAAGGTGTCCTTGTTACATGTTACATGTACTTTCTATTATAATAACAAGACATTATGCATAATTACATGCAAGTAACCCTAAGCCAAACCCTAATTCTAACCCTAACCATATATATGTATTACTCAGTACTTAAATGTATAATTACACTGTAACAAGGACACCTTAAAATAAAGTGTAACCCAGTTTTCTTATAAAATGTTCTCCAGTCATAATTAGGACATATAAATATAGCACACAAAACTGACATCATATTCCTTTCCAAACAATAGCAGAGAAATTCTCACCCTACGAGTCAAGCAGGGACTCCCTCACCGTTCACTCATTTCCACATGCTGTAAGACACACCGCTAGACAGGCAGGCCAGATTGTAATCCAACCTCATGCCAGGTCAATATCTCAACCCAGCACCAGCAATAATCACCCCATATCTGCTTTCTGCTTTCACACAGTGAATGGTGACACAGATTTGCTCTAAACCAGGAGAACAGTTACACCTGCAATCAGAATCCAGGTATCGCTGTCTAGTCATGGTGAAACCCCCGCCACGTGTGCACGAGAAAACCAGAACGAGTCACAGTACATATTGACCCCGATTTACACATGCTATTAGAATCCATCACAAGATGTCATGCAAGATCACATTTACATCTGCTATTAACATGAGTCTCAAATGCAACTTGTTATTTAATAATTCTATAAATTTACATTCATGCACCTGGCAGATGCTTTTATCCAAATTGACTTACATTGCATTTAAGCTATACATTTATTTATTTATTTTCAATTCATGCATTCCCTGGAAATCAAATCAATGATTTTGTGTTGCTAGCACAATATTATCTATTATTAATTATTACTATATATATATATATATATATATATATATGCATATATATATACAGTGGTGGACGAAGTACACAAATCAAGTACTTGAGTAAAAGTACAGATACGTATAATAAAATATTACTCCAGTAAAAATAAAAGTACTCCTTTTTCAATTGTACTCAAGTGAAAGTACAAAAGTACTAAATTTTTTATGTACTTAAGTAAAAAAGTACTGAAAGATAGATGTTTGCAATTTTATATAGGCTCATTTTATTTTATATTAGCACATTTTTTTTTTTTTTTTTTAATAATCCTGCTGCTCAAAATACCTGGGATTTTTTCCAAAATAACCACTATATGGAGTCAAGATATATTTTTGTTGTTGATATAGACTACACTGATGAGAGTAATGTTAACTGTGAAGCTTACACTGTGATGTACCTGAGAGAAAACAGAAATGACCATCTGATTTTCTCCAGTAAGAACAAAGTATTTTAAAGTTTGGTGTTTTACAGAACATCACAGTTATATATGACATGATAATAAGGCCTGAAGATTTTAAGGAAAATATAATTATATTTTCATACTGATTTTTTCCTTCTCAAACCTTGTCTGGGGTGTAAAAACACCACTGGCCAAACGGGGTGCATCTCTTCCCCTCTTCGATAATTACTAGTTACCATGTTCTGAACATCACATCCTTTCTTTTGTCCCTAGATGTAATCTATATATATATATATATATATATATATATATATATATATATATATATATATATATATATATATATATATATATATATATATAGGTGGTTGAATAAAAATATTTGGACATTATTTATAAAAATTACCTCAAGTTAGCACCAGCAAGTTTGTTAGCTAGACAGTTAGCATCAGCTAACAATATTTACTTATTTTCAGTACGGTTATGAATAACGTCCTTAATAACAATGGATGAAAAGTTTAGAGCTCTACTGATGATTAAGTCTAGAGTGTGTCCACCTTTGTGTGTGGGTCCATGTACATGCTGAATCAACAAGTAAAAAAAAGCCTCAAGTCCAAATATTCATTTATCACCAATTAACTGTTTGACAAACACTTCCTGCCGATCTGAATCAACCGAGTCGCGAACAGGCTCCGAAGTGCCGATCTGAATCAATCGAGTCGCGAACAGGCTCCGAAGTGCCAATCTGAATCAACCGAGTCGCGAACAGGCTCCGAAGTGTCGATCTGAATCAACCGAGTTGCGAACAGGCTCCGAAGTCCCGATCTGAATCAACCGAGTCGCGAACAGGCTGTGTGAAGTGCCATTCTGAATCAACCGAGTCGCGAACAGGCTCCGAAATGCCGATCTGAATCAACCGAGTCCCGAACAGGCTGTGAAGTGCCGATCTGAATCAACGGAGTCGCGAACAGGCTCCGAAGCAGGGCCGTCGCCAGGACAAACCAAATGGGGGGGCATTTAATTTTCATAGGGGGGCACACTTTTTTTAATGATCTGAGACAGACCATAACATAAACCCATATTAGGCTATAACTAAAATAGACCTCAATAGTCTTGTTTTGTTCAATTATTCAAATAAAATACTTCACCGTTTGATCTAAACGTCTCTGTTTATTGTCTCTTAACATTTCCAAAACCGCCAAAAATTTATTCTGAGATCGCATGCAACGCGCAGCTCAGCTGCGCAAACAATTGCGTATAAACAATACAATACTGTATGCTTAACTAAATGAACTGCATGATTTATATATACATATACATATACTTACACACAAACTGCATATTGTAATTTGAATTAATAAAATTACTAACACAAAAATAACATATTGAAAGGTCTGCTGCTGGAGACTTGCCATTGGCTGTTGTATTTGAATAATTAATGAGATAGGTCTTTGCAAGGCTTGGGTGCTGTTTTGGGATGTTTTAACAGTCATTTATGAATATAATTATATTTAAAATTATGTTCTGTGTAATAATGCGTTGAATAATGAATCGTCTGAATCATTTCTGAAGGTAATGTGTTATGCATTTCTAGTGTTACCGTTCTAGTGATTACTGTTCCTGTGAGCCAAGTTCTGCTGAAACAACGTAATTGGTGTAATGATCTAAATTATAAAGATCAAATATCAAACATCTAACTGTGCGTTCATACCGGCTGCGTCGAAAGCGTCAAAAATCGCTCTTGCCGCTCTGCTCACGACGCTGCAGAAAGATTCGAGAGCCCTCAGACGCTCTGACGTTCACCGAATGCTTGTTTTGTGTTGAAAGTGGCCGCAAAGCAAACAGAATTGTTGAACTTATGCAGACTAACCACAAGGAGGTTAACGTTATAAGTTAATCTCATTCAATGTTGTTGTGGACGAAATATTAAGATCCTTTAATTAAAATGAACGATCTCAGACACCTTGGTTCACGTATCACTTTTAATTATTTTTTTTATGTCCTTGTACGCAAACAGGGACACATCAAAGATTACTGCAAACGCGAAACAGAAATAATCAACCTGTCCTCTATTTTGCTGGGGAACTAATGTGATCGGAGCTGCGTCCTCTGGAATCCTCTCAAGCGGTTGACTTCTACGTTCCGATTGGTTGCTGCCCAACCGCGTCATAGCTCATTAACATAAAGTTGCCTTGATTTTAACTCCGCTCGACGCTCTCAAAGGCCAAGTCGCGCCTCGCCGCTGCTCGACGCTGGTTTACATTGAAAATGAATGACTTCCGGCCACTTTGACGCTCTCGACGCCGCCAGTGTGAATGCACAGTAATGCAAGTTTGGTTAATTGTCCTGTGCGTTACGTTTAGGGGGGCACAAAAAGTCATTTGGGGGGGCACTGCCCCCCGATGCCCCCCCTTGACGACGAGCCTGCTCCGAAGTGCCGATCTGAATCAATAGAGTCGCGAACAGGCTCCGAATTGCCGATCTGAAAACTTCGACCAAAGAATGTAAAAAAAAATAACTCAATTTCTCTTACTCTATACTCTAATAACTCTACAAATCTATGAAAGACTCAGATCACGTGTCTAAAAATAAATCGCTATAGTAAAAGAGAAATAATAAGAGGAGTGAAGTTTCCTACCATTCTGCTGTGTTTGGTCCTCACGCGCGTCTGACGCTCCGCGGCGCGTCTCCGCCCCTCACACGCGCGTTTACAGCGCTAAATTAATCATCTTTGCTAATTATTATACATTTACTTCATTGTCAGCTCCAGGTACTTCATTTATTATTGTTCATTGAACTGTTTGAAACAAAAAAAGGTTGTATTTCAGTAATAATTCTAAATGATCAAAATATATAAAATAATGGTTTGTATTTTAATATCCTTTAAAATATAATCTATTTCTGTGATGTGCAGCTGTATTTTCAGCATCAGTCCTCCAGTCTTCAGTGTCACATGATCTTTAGAAATCATGAAAATATGATGATTTATTATTAGAACTATTAATAGTTGTGCTACCAAATATTATTTTGGAATCTGTGATCTGTGAAAGTGTTTTAAAGTTTGTGGTTTTACAGAACATCACAGTTATATATGACATGATAATAAGGCCTGAAGTTAGGAAGAACATTTTAAGGAAAATATAATTATATTTTCATAATGATTTTTTCCTTCTCAAACCTTGTCTGTGGTGTAAAAACACCCCTGGCCAAACGGGGTGCATCTCTTCCCCTCTTTGATAATTACTAGTTACCATGTTCTGAACATCACATCCTTTCTTTTGTCCCTAGATGTAATCTATATACATATATATATAGGTGGTTGAATAAAAATATTTGGACATTATTTATAAAAATTACCTCAAGTTAGCACCAGCAAGCTTGTTAGCTAGACAGTTAGCATCAGCTACAATATTTACTTATTTTCAGTACTGTTATGAATAAACATTCATGTCTGTCTAACGTTACTCGTCTAGTTAATCCAAACAATATACATATTGAGTTGCGAACAGGCTCCGAAGTGCCGATCTGAATCAACCGAGTCGCGAACAGGCTCCGAAGTGCCGATCTGAATCAACCGAGTCGCGAACAGGCTCCGAAGTGCCGATCTGAATCAACCGAGTCGCGAACAGGCTCCGAAGTGCCGATCTGAATCAACCGAGTCGCGAACAGGCTCCGAAGTGCCGATCTGAATCAACCGAGTCGCGAACAGGCTCCGAAGTGCCGATCTGAATCAACCGAGTCGCGAACAGGCTCCGAAGTGCCGTTCTGAATCAACCGAGACGCAAACAGGCTCCGAAGTGCCGATATGAATCAACGGAGTCGCGAACAGGCTCCGAAGTGCCGATCTAAATCAATAGAGTCGCGAACAGGCTCCGAATTGCCGATCTGAAAACTTCGACCAAAGAATGTAAAAAAAAAAAAAAAAAAAACTCAATTTCTCTAACTCTATACTCTAATAACTCTACAAATCTATGAAAGACTCAGATCACGTGTCTAAAAATAAATCGCTATAGTAAAAGAGAAATAATAAGAGGAGTGAAGTTTCCTACCATTCTGCTGTGTTTGGTCCTCACGCGCGTCTGACGCTCCGCGGCGCGTCTCCGCCCCTCACACGCGCGTTTACAGCGCTAAATTAATCATCTTTGCTAATTATTATACATTTACTTCATTGTCAGCTCCAGGTACTTCATTTATTATTGTTCATTGAACTGTTTGAAACAAAAAAGGTTGTATTTCAGTAATAATTCTAAATTATCAAAATATATATAATAATGGTTTGTATTTTAATATCCTTTAAAATATAATCTATTTCTGTGATGTGCAGCTGTATTTTCAGCATCATTCCTCCAGTCTTCAGTGTCACATGATCTTTAGAAATCATGAAAATATGATGATTTATTATTAGAACTATTAATAGTTGTGCTACCAAATATTATTTTGGAATCTGTGATCTGTGAAAGTGTTTTAAAGTTTGTGGTTTTACAGAACATCACAGTTATATATGACATGATAATAAGGCCTGAAGTTAGGAAGAACATTTTAAGGAAAATATAATTATATTTTCATAATGATTTTTTCCTTCTCAAACCTTGTCTGTGGTGTAAAAACACCCCTGGCCAAACGGGGTGCATCTCTTCCCCTCTTTGATAATTACTAGTTACCATGTTCTGAACATCACATCCTTTCTTTTGTCCCTAGATGTAATCTATATATTTATATATAGGTGGTTTAATAAAAAAATGTGGACATTATTTATAAAAATTACCTCAAGTTAGCACCAGCAAGCTTGTTAGCTAGACATTTAGCATCGGCTACAATATTTACTTATTTTCAGTACTGTTATGAATAAACATTCATGTCTGTCTAACGTTACTCGTCTAGTTAATCCAAACAATATACATATGTATAACGTTACTGTTAATACACAATATAAAAACAGATCTCATGGTAGAATTTTAATAAAACTGTTAATATTACTGTAGCGGGGAATTTGGACATGCATGAGTTATTTTATTTAATCTGTGTTAGTTTAAGGTTATTTAATTTAATTTTTTAACCTAAAACACAGAGACGCTGGTTGATGTGTCTGCGTTTGCACTGGAGCATTTCAGTGGTCTTAAACAGATCACTCTTTACAGCGGATTTAGTTCCCAAATAACTGACAATTTTGACCTAAATATGATTTTCAGTTACAATAATTAATCCTAAATTTCGACATTAATAACTTACTTTTAGCAACATCAGACGCACGCACGCTCATAAGATCTGCCGGTTCTTACTTCTGTAGACTCGCACTTAACGGTTCATTTGAATCAGTGAGTGGTCGACTCCAGAACATCTGCAATCGGATCATTCTAATCTTTCTTTTACTGTCTATGATTCTAATTCGTAAACGAATCGTTTGGTGCGATTCGCGATCCGATTAAAGTTTATTTTGAAAAGACTCAGTTCGTTCATGATGAATCAGACACCGCTTCTGCGTGACGGAGCACGTGATATATTATAGGGAGTAACGATATGTTTTATGAAATGTAGTGAAGTTAAAAGTACGATCTTATGCTTTGGAATGTAGTGAAGTAAAAGTAAAAGTTACTAAAAATAAAACTACTCCAGTAAAGTACAGATACTTGAAAAATTTACTTAAGTACAGTAACGAAGTTAAGCTACTCCGTTACTGTCCACCACTGTATATATATATAAAAAAATACTAAATGCATTATTACAAAAGTCATATTGAAATACATTTTTCATATTGCAGTATGCTAAATTAAAAAAATATATATATATATGTAAATCTTCTATGCAATATATTGAATATTCTCCAATCAATATTGCATATGAAGGATTTTCCATTTTTAAGCTTTGATTATATATATTCAAATATATATTCCAGCTAAACAGCTATTGTTGCCAAGTTGATTTAAAATGTTTACACCATTTTTATTATACATTATAGTTATTATATTATATTTTGGAACTGATTAATCATAGTATTTATCTGAAATTATGCACCTCCATTTTTGAGTGAACATTGGCAAAATTATAATAAATAAATAAATAAATAAAACGTCACTTAATGCTGAGATGCAAAACCTGTGCTAATCGAAAGATCAAGATGACAAACAAAAGTTCAATCCAAGATTTAACACAACAAAATGAGAAATATAGAAACAATTTTTTAAAGACTGATCATTTTTCACTGGGGACAACAAAACTGATTCTCAGCGCATGGATTAAATGTATTTAGTCTTTAGAAAACAATGTGCAAATATCAAATATCATCACAATGATGCTTAATTGTATGCCTGCATATTAGTCCTGTGATCAGATCTTATGAGATGGATTCCACACACACAATGTGTGAAGCCTCACTCTCTCTAAGATCCTGTACTTCACACCTATAAACATATCAGAAATATGGAGACAATTCAATGATAGTTTTGCATAGGAGATCAAGTTCATAGTATAAAACAAAGAAAGGTTATACCATTAAATGAAAAAAATAACAATTAAGACTCTTCAATTATTCTGTCACTAACCATGTGATGTTCTTGTTTCCATTAATGTTTTGGAAGGTCTCAGATCATGCTGGACCATCATTAGGTTTGTCTCCAAACGCTCACACATTTTAAATCACATCAAAACTGAAAAGAATGTGATTTTAGGAGCCTAATATTTTAGACATACAGTAACTGTCTCTCTGAACTAGTATGAATAGAGCTCTTTCACCACACATTAACATGTGTCTGCATGCCCAGAGAAATGAAACGTATGGATTTAAACAAGACAGACTTTGTTACTTATAAGAGAGTTATATGAGAGGGAGAATGGATTCTTGGTACATTAGCAACAGTGGATTTGTTTAACGGAAAGACAAACAGTTGCATGAAGATTTCAATGTCAGAGAGTTTCTTTATACAAAACCATATGCCTGATTGTAGAAAAACAAAAAATAATGGCACAAGACACAAAAGCTGGATGATTTGAGGAATCATTTGTGAGTGTGAAACAAAAATGCTGCCGAAGCTTATATTAATCTTATGGATTTGATTAAATGAGAAATAGTTATAGAGATGGTAATTCAACAAACCACATTATTAAATAATGTGTGCAAGATTGTGTCCTAATAGAAAGTATTTTACAATTACCAAAAAAAGATATTTGGTTAACATGTGCATAAAATATTTTTAATGAGGTTTTAAAACACAGGTGGGGACAGATGGGACGGGCCGGGGATGGATGTGCGGTCATTTGTAAGAGGGTGGAAACTTTAGCCCCCTGTCACCCACAGAGGGGAGACTCAGCAACACTCGATGAAAAATGGACACTAGTGCCGTCGACTGGGCGAGACTGGCCGAAACCCAATACACCCCTGCCCCTCATTCGTCAAGTTCCTCCCATTGCCTTCCTGATGTCTCTCTTCCACTGATTTCCAGCACTATAGTTTGCAATTCAATAACGATTCATCGAATCATTTCATATTTGTCATTGAGATACTATAATAGTTTATATTCAGTTAAATACATACATTTAAAATACATTGTAAGTTTCAAAAGGTTTTTTATGGTCTTGGTTTTAGTTAACTGTAATAGACCTGATGTCCACCTGAAAGCAACAACAGTAGAACACCTTTAGATAATGTCAATGAGTTTCACAGCCAAGCATCACTCATGTTTTCATCAGACAATTAAAAAAAGCAATGTTGCCCATTCCATATGCTACAAAAAAATAAATGTTCTTTTTGCTTAATGATGGTTCCATGAAGAACCTTTAACATCTATTGAATCTTTCCATTGCACAAAAGGTCCTTTATTATGAAATAAAGGGGGGGTCTTATTAAAATGTTTTTAAGAGCTTATCAGTGAAAGGTTCTTTGTGGAACTGAAATGGTTCTTCTATGGCATTGTTGTGAAACCCCCTGTTTTGAACCATTTTTTAGGTAGTATACATAATAGTGGTACCATTAGTGTCAAAATAAGCATGTATTTTCCATAATCTGGAATGTTATTGGGCGTTATGTGGTTTCCCAGCTCATTAGCTCCAGACATGGTAAATATCAATTCAAAGATGTTTTCAGTGTGGAGCTTTAAATGCATAATACCATCTGAAAATATCATAATGATTTTCTTTTTGTTATTCAAATGTTATAATGATTTTAGTTTTATCTTAGCAGGAACAATACCCCATGAACATCCTCTTACAGGGTTTCAAACTGGCACCAGGAATGCTCTGACATGTTTGTGCAGACCAGCGGAGGAAAGCCCCGGCATTCAGACCCACTAAATGTGTATGGGTTGACAGAACATATTATCATACATCATATAGACACCTATAGAAAAGATCTAACTCTGAAAGAGAAAGAGAATATAATGTAAAGGTACTTTATTGGCATCAATGGCTCTATGAAGAACCTTTATCATCAATGGAACTTTCCCATTCTAAATCATTCTTTATAGTGGAAAAAGGTTCTTTAGATGATTAAAATGTTTTTGATTAAAAAGAACTGTTGGCTTTAAAATGGTTATTTTATTGCATCATTGCAAAACCAGCTTTTGGAACATTTATTTTAATGTATTTGGTTAACAGTGTTATATATATAGAGAGAGAGAGAGTAAAGTTTTCTTTTTGTTATTGTTTTTTTTTGTTCTTTTTTAACACTGTAAACTCAGGCTGCTCCTCTTTGTAGTGTCTCTCTCACCCTCAGGAGATGTGGGCTGCTGCTGGATGATATCTTCTGCTGTTTATTTCCAATCATGCCTGGGCACAGATCAGTTGTCCCGCGGCACTTTTCCTCTTTCATAGCCTTCTGTCATGGCAAGTCTTTTGGCACAAGAAAAAAGCACTCACATGGAGGTAAAAACACTTCAGGGAAGATTCAGATATCTTAACTCATTTACAAGTAACCTTTATTAATAACAAACAACTGTGGCAGGCACTGCTCCATACTGTACATCAGAGTTTCCTGAATGTGGAGAGGAATGTCATGCATCTTATAAAATGTCCTGTTTTTAAAGGCACTCATCTAAAAATGACATATAACTTAAAATATCAGAACTAAACATGAAACAGATTGGAAAGGACTGATATTACCAAAAATTTTAATCTTTTGAATATCTGTTTTTGGAAAAACTACTTAAATCTAAAGAATAAAACAAAAATATAGATTTTCTAAAAGTGAAAAATGGATGAGACACTTAATAATAATATAATATAATATAATATAATATAATATAATATAATATAATATAATATAATATAATATAATATAATATAATATAATATAATATAATATAATATAATATAATATAATTAATATAATATAATATAATATTTATGACCACGAAACCAGCTGAAATGAAATTCTATTAAAATATTTTATTTTTATTTTTAATATGAACACTATAAAAATAAAATAAAATTCTGTCAGAGTGTTTGCAGGAAAGTTCAGGGAAAGAATGAACACAAAATGGTCCATTTTCACAACACCCTAAAAACTATACACATTAATAATAATAATAATAATAATAATCCAGATAATGTGCTACAGTATTTTCTTTCCTCAGGCACAATGTGAAGTGAAAGCACACAAACACAATAAATAGTTAAATAGTTTATGTGTACTGTGTGTAAATGCAAGTTACAGTATACTGTAGATATGGAAATTCATTCCATTAGTAAAAAAAAAAAAAAGCAATTTATGTGTCAGAGGTGTATCAGCTATTTTACAAAACCAAACATGGCTCATCCAATCAAATCCAAATTAGACATATTGCATACAGAAAAAAATATATAAATACATAGAAATTGTAACTATTCTGAGAAGAGGCTATTAACAGCTCAGCTTTCTTCAAATGGCCCAAGCAATACTGATCTGAAATGTTAAAACAATACTCACACTCTCACTCAACACACACAGATCTGGTGTTATAATTGGCTGCTTTGCAATCCATGTATTACAGTGAACTCTGTACTTTTATTAACTTTCTCAAGAGAGCAGGTAATTGAGAGGTGTCGTATGCCGCCTGAGCCCGAGCCCAGCTAATATTTCACTGTAATAGATCTCAGACAGTTTCAATCAATTGCTAACCCAGTTTTCACTACATGGTTTGAAATATTTCATCTATTTTTTGTTTTTTCATTTGCCACATGCGGCAGCTCCTGTTACTGCAATGGACTTAGCAGAAGTTACAAAAACACGTCAAACTGATTTTACAAAAAAAAGGTCACTCATCAGTTTCAGATCTATTGCAAATTCTTCTGCAGGCATCAGTCAAATCCAATACATTGCGTGTTTAATGCATTCTCATGTGCATACAATAGTTCAGGAAGACAGACGCAACCTGACCTGCCAGATATTTTGCAATTCATTTTCCATTTATCACAGTTGTGCAAAGATGTTTGGCTCCACGGTTTCTCTGCAGGGGTCAAGACGCTCACAAACCAAACCCTCACCCCATCATCTACACCCATCTGAACGCTCTCTCACACTCCGCAAGGGGTCGGAGACATCCCAAATCCTTTTACTATCTCAAAACATAGATTTAAGATTAGAGTATCAGGTTGATGCTTTTCATAATCTTATGAGAACTGATAATAAACAAAATTCTGAAGTCTTCTATAAAAAATTTAACTTGTATTACTATTGATGTATACTGTATATGCAATGCATTTTTATACTAAATATGTATATACCGATCAAAAGATTGGGATCAGTTTCTGTTTTTTAGGAAATTTATACTTTTATTCAACCAAAATGCATTAAACTGGTCAAAAGTCACAGTAAAGACATTTTTAATATTATAAAGATTTTCTATTTCAAATAAATGGTGGGAAAATATATGTCCAAAATGTGTCCAAAAAATGTTTTCAACATTGATAATAATAAGAAATATCATATTAGCAAATCATATTAGAATGATTTCTGAAGATCATGTGACACTGAAGACTGGAGTAATGATGCTGAAAATACAGCTGCGCATCACAGAAATAGAAATACATTACATTTCAAAGATATATATTTCAATTATTTTTCAGTAAATAATTTTAAATAAATTATATAGATTATTTTTAAACAAAAAACATAAGCCTTGATCAGCATAGCAACTTCTTTCGAAAGTTTTGAGTGGCATAGGCATATTGTTGCACTTATAGGTCTACAGTTATATAAAATCACATTTAACTTAGAGAATTCAGCAATAATAATAAACAGCTTCACAGTAGGAAGGCAAACAAAGATGTGTTTGTTTGCTTTCAGTGATGACTAATACAGAGAAACATTACACAGTCAGAGCTCTAAATATATATGTTATATAATATTCAATCGATATATTCAAGCTACAGCTGGAAACTCATCTCTTTCATCAGGGGCACAGTATTTAGTAGAGACGTTATGACATGTCCCTATATAATATCCAGAGACTACTAAACTGTCCCTAGAAATAATTTTGAGCAAACACTTAAATGCATGTTGTTGTACCGTTTATTAGATTTATTAGATATTCGTTTGTATTAAACTGTTCCGATTTTTTTCAACATGCATTCAAATACTCATGTTTATTTCATGCTGCAAATATTAAAGAGGAAAATATAATTGATTCATATGCAGCTTGAACTGAGGCAAATTATCTCACACATTAAAAAGCATAAAAACATGTTAATTGTTTGATGTTTAAAGACTGAGATTTTGTAGTATAATTGAGTGGCTTGCGTGCTACAAATAATAAATGGACCTGAAAACTTTAAACATAATTTCCAAGCATTAGCCTATACCGTAAATAAAACAGCTTGTCACGATTCACATGATGTTATTTACTTAAGAAAAAATCAACAATAGGGCCAAAGTTAAGTTAACCGAGTTAGATAACATTTGGGGGGGGGCGTAGAAATGTTTTGCATATGGACCCGAGGCTGAATCACTACACCACTGTATCACAGGGACTCGAAAGAGGGCTCTTTTGACTTGGGCCAATAAACTTCCACTAAGACCATAATGTACAATAGATACCACATGACGGGAATGTTGTGGCCTAATGGTTAGAGAGTTGGATTCATAATCCAAAAGGTTGTGAGTTCGAGTCTCGGGCCGGCACGAATTGTAATTTAGGGGAGTGAATGTACAGTGCTCTCTCCACCTTCAATACCACGACTGAGGTGACCTTCAGCAAGGCATCGAACCCCCAACTGCTCCCAAGAAAAGATCATAGAGTACCATGGAATCCACCCAGAATAGCCCAGCAACAACAAAGTACAAGATCAGGACCATAGTGTACCATAGCAACACCCAAAATTTTCAAACACGAGAGCGGTCCAATGTACAATGTTACAAATGGCTAATAAAATTACAGTTGTTACCAAAGCTTTTAAAATGAACACACACACATTCACCGATCACAGACAAACATAAGCCGTATGATGGAGGGTGATGACGGGATAACTACCTCCAAATAAAACCAAAACATTCCAGAAAAAAAGCTCTAATCGTAAACATAAATAGAAGTGAATCATTCAGAAGTAATCCCTCCAGACTGAAGCGATGGGTGGTACCAGCCTGTGCCCAGGTGTTAGCGTTTTAGTAGCTGACAGAAAATAAATTAAACTGCAGCTTGTGTGATCTCACACCATGAGCTCATGGATTCTGGGTGAATGGGAAGGAGATTATGGAACAAACTGAAATCAAATTAAAATAAAATGAAACAAATGCATATGTAAAAATTCTTTACTTTCAATATTTGATATATATATATACTGTATATATATTCTTAGACAAAAAAAGTGACACTTAAACTTTTATCTTCTTACCTAAAAGAAAGTTGTAATAAGAATGGGCATATAAAAAGAATGTTTCAATTAAAGTTAAAATCTGTGAATTAATCTATATATATACAGCGTGTGCGCGTGTATGTATGTATGTGTATGTATGTATGTGTATATATATATATATATATATATATATATATATATATATATATATATATATATATATATATATATATATATTTTTTTTTTTTTTTTACAATAATAATAATTCTAAGAACTTAGATTTTATTGAAAAGATATTTTCCATAATTTTCAACACCCTTATTTGTCATTGACTCATAAACACACATCACATCAAAACTTCCTGTCTGCAGTCAGCAGGGTCATGCATGTGTCGACATGGCTTGGGATTGGATGTGAAATTATAGCATGTTCCTGTATACCACATCTTAGCTTAATGAGACTGTTGGCATCTGAAATAAGCCTGTGTTTGCTATGGCATCAGTTTAACTTAATGGAGGATTTATGAAGTAAATGGCTTAAAATAAAGCATTACCCAGAGTGCATGAATGAGCATGTTCCAGCATGAACCACTTCTTGCACTCTATATGCTTGCCCTGGAAATCATGCTTGACAAAAGAGACATTTCACAAAAAGCATCTACAGAACTTCCATATCATCTGAACCTATAGAAACAACACCATTGCTTGCAATTTTTTTTTTTTTTTTTTTTTTTTTTTTTGTGCAAATAACATGTGCAGTTTACTTCCATAGTTCAGTTCCTGAAGTCATTCCAGCTAACAGCGTTTGTATGGTTCACAGATCACTGGATCTGATAGGAAAATTTAAGGGTCCCTCAACCTAAAACTATTTCCTGTAATCAGGCTGGCTGTTACAGCACAGATTTAAAAGAGATCAGAGTCCATTTTAGTCCAAATGTAAAGCATGCATCTTCACTGACAAACCTACATACTGTATTTAAAATGTACTATGTTAATACAAACAAAGACAGATGTGACTCAGTATGATCTGACTGGATTAACACTTAAAGTAAAGTCTATCATTTAAAAGTCTTCAATTCTAAACACGCAGCTAAATATATATATATATAAAAAAAAAGTTTAATATTCTTAAGCAAACTAGATTTTTTACAAATTGCAAAGAAATTGTGAGCGGTGTTTGCCTGTATTGTGGATTATTGTCTCTAATATTCTGGTCCCATGTAAATCTGATTATTTTTTACCCCAAAAGTCTGTTTTGAGTATGTTTGGACTTGTATATCATCAAAATCTGTAAAACTGTAAGATTCTAATCTCTACATTTATACTTATTTATATTTGGTGAATTTTTCAGCTCTATGTTATTTTTACATGAATTTTTTTTTTTTTTTTTTTTTATAAAATAATAATTTTTATTCAGCAAGGCCATATTTCATTGATCAAAGTTGACAGAAAGACATTTTTAATTTTACAAAAGATCTTTATTTCAAATAAATGCTTTTCTTTTTAACTTTCTATTTTCAATGAATCATGAAAAAATGTATAACGGTTTCTAAAAACAAATGAAGCAGAGGAACTGTTTTCAACATTGATAATAATAATAAATGTTTCTTGAGCAGCAAATCAGCATAACAGAATGATTTCTGAAGGATCATGTGACACCGAAGACTGGAGCAATGATGCTGAAAATTCAGGTTTTACCACAAGAATAAATTACAATTTAAACAAAGCAGTTATTTTAAAAACACTGGTTTTTAAATCAAATACATGCAGCCTTTATGAGCCTTCTTTCTTCATGTGATATAGCCCTATTGTTGCATTTACAGGTCTACAATTATACACATTTATAAATAATTTAACAAACTCCACACTTACAGTTTTTTCTGTCCATATTGATGTTTATTGAAAGAAATAAAATCATTTCAGTCCCATCTCTCTATTGCTGCACTTAATCACTTGCAAACTCTGTCTTCATGGAGCAGAGTTTATCCATTTAAACTGAGTTAACCAGATCAACATTGTACTTTCCCAAAGACCCTCCTCGTTGCAACTCATGTTGGTGGTCAGTTTAACTGGCCTGATTATAGCAGGAGTTCACGGATGACACTGGGCTCCATTGTGCCAGATTGCATCCTGGAAGTCAGGTCTGCCAAAGCATCCTCTGTGTCTCTATCTAATGGCATGCAACACTGATCAAGCCTTCGCTAGCTTGGTAAAGCTTTATTTGGTCATTCTACAACTGAACCTGATAGCAGCAGGACCTAAAGTTCAAGAAGCTCTTTGACATCAACCACAACAGTTAGACCAGGTGTGCTGAAAATACAAGATTTTTGTTAGAGGAATTATTCTGTCACTGATAAACACCCCCTTGTTGTTCAAAACCTGTTGCACAGCTCTTTACCCAGCTCTTTTCCAATGTCTTGCAATATCAGTTGATGGTAACCACATCTTTCAAGTGCCAAAAATAAAATAATCAGCAGGAAAGCATCATTACAAGTTGATATAGTCCTGTCCAACCTATCGATGGTGGGGTTTTGATCTTCTGTTCGCCCTCAAACTTAAGAAGATTCAATTTGGAACCAGAATGAAACCCAATATTTACCCAAAATTTGTGTGTGTGTGTGTGTGTGATATAAAACAATCATAAACAAATCAATCAATCAATCAATATGTTTCATGCATTGCATTCCAAGTTTTCCAACATCAAACAATAGGTTTTGACACTTTTTTTGTCTTTATTTGGAGACTGACGGGCTCTCATTGTGTAAAAACACTCAGATTATATAAAAACACTATATATTTTCAAGTTTAAGAAATAAACAGCACATGAGGATGAGAAAATAATGATAGTGTGAACTATTAAAGCTTTCATAACTGTAGGAAGGAATCTATAAAAGACAAAAGCATCTTGAAATGTCATACAAAAGTTGGTCCTCCAAGTTGTTCTGCCTATTGACTGCATAAATATATTTTTGAACACTCCCTATTTCAGTGAACTATGATGATTGTGTTAGCTTTTCTTGCTAAATGTGACATCCTGCAGATGTGAAGCGTAGCCTACCAGCGGAGATATGAGGTGATACCAGAGAACCATTGAGATGGCGCCGAACAAATAAAGTGATAAATCCACACAACAGTGTCATCACAGAGATACATAAGATGAGACTAAACATTTGTGATTTGTTCTTTGAGATCTTGATCGCCAAATCAGCAGTGTTTTTCCGTTGGCAGACGTCTGTTGGTGTTGTTCATTTTTGAAATCGTCACCAGTGTGATTTATTTTCCCTCTTCATGAACATAAACATTTACTCAAAGCCATTATAGACATCTAAATTCCATTAGACGGATAAACAGAAATATTGTTGCATTCTCTTAAGCAGGCACATGAGAAATTAAACAAAGCAATCCAACAAAGGGTTCAACCAAACAGCACCATGTGCTCAGTGTTCTCCAGTGAAGTTCAAATGTCAGGGATTCGTCTGCAGACGACAGAAGGTTGTTTTTTTGTTTTGCCCACAAGCAACTTACACTAAACAACTAGCTGGAGTCATTGTATTTATAGTTCATTCTCTTGTTTTAGACAAACTAGGAATAAAAAACATCAAGAGAAGATGTGGGGTTGAGTTTGGATGGAAAAGTAGGGCTAAGTATTGGCCCATGATTCGATTTGATTCAAATTCACAAGCTTCTCATTTCAATTATATTCAATATTGAGACTTTTGTAAGCATTTCAGGTACAATTTATTTTTCGCAAGTAAAAAGATCAAATTATGCTGTAAACTATAGAGGGAAACTTGGTACATCAATTAAATTTTATTTTATATTATTTGTATAAAATAGTTTTTAAGGTATTGATTCAAAGCAAATTGTATTGCATTGCATTGTATGAAAATTTTAAATGATATTACATTAAATAACAAACGATTAAATTTAATTGCAATTTGTTTTCAGATATAATAGTCAATACTCAAATAAAAAAAGAGTTGCACATTAGATTGTTTTATAACTTTCTAGTGAAAGTTACTCTTGTTCATTGTTGAAATAAAATAATTTAATTGGTGACTATTAAAAACACATAACCGATTTATCTAAACACATTAAATATAAAACAATTTATATTTTAATATTAGATTTTGGTTTAAGTGTTTAATATTATATTTATTTTTATGTTAAATAAAAAATATTAATTTCGAATATATATGTACTTTTTTTTTTCTTTTTTTTTTTTCTTTTTTGGCAAATGCACCAAATTTAGTTCTAAAGGGCCACAATAAAGAGTAAAAATATTACATTTATTGTTTGAATTTCATAGTAAAATTGAGAGAACTATTTTTATAATCAAAAAATCACAAAGCTCACAAATTATTGCAAATCATGTTTAGTGAGGGTTTTATTCATGCATAAACCAAAAACAAAAAAAAATAGTGTCGACTAAAAGATCAAATTTAGGGATTTGAGCATCAATATTGGTTAAAAAAAATAATCTTTTTTAAATTTATCTAATTTATTTTGTTTTAATGTACACCAACTGAAAACCAACTGATTTGTGGTATCATAGCACAAATGGTTTACAATGAATTACACAATAATAATAGTTGTGATGCCTTACAGGAAATGCTTGAGAAAAAAAAAAGATTTATAATTATTAAACTTACTCAGAAAAGTAAAGTTAGTTATCTAAAATCTGGCCAGTGGTGGACGAAGTACACAAATCAAGTACTTGAGTAAAAGTACAGATACGTATAATAGAATATTACTCCAGTAAAAGTAAAAGTACTCCTTTTTCAATTTTACTCAAGTGAAAGTACAAAAGTACTAAATTTTTTATGTACTTAAGTAAAAAAGTACTGAAGGATAGATGTTTGCAATTTTATATAGGCTCATTTTATTTTATATTAGCACATATATTATAAAATAATATATATATATTTTTGTTGTTGATATGGACTACACTGATGAGAGTAATGTTAACTGTGAAGCTTACACTGTGATGTACCTGAGAGAAAACAGAGATGACCATCTGATTTTCACCAGTAAGAACAAAGTATTTTAAAGTTTGTTGTTTTACAGAACATCACAGTTATATATGACATGATAATAAGGCCTGAAGATTTTAAGGAAAATATAATTATATTTTCATAATGATTTTTTCCTTCTCAAACCTTGTCTGGGGTGTAAAAACACCCCTGGCCAAACGGGGTGCATCTCTTCCCCTCTTCGATAATTACTAGTTACCATGTTCTGAACATCACATCCTTTCTTTTCTCCCCAGATGTAATCTATATATATATATATATATATATATATATATATATATATATATATATATATATATATATATATATATATATATATATATATATATATATAAACAATATTTACTTATTTTCAGTACGGTTATGAATAACGTCCTTAATAACAATGGATGAAAAGTTTAGAGCTCTACTGATGATTAAGTCTAGAGTGTGTCCACCTTTGTGTGTGGGTCCATGTACATGCTGAATCGACAAGTAAAAAAAAAATCCTCAAGTCCAAATATTCATTTATCACCAATTAACTGTTTGACAAACACTTCCTGCTTCGATGTCCAGATCTGAATTTAAAAAAATCTCAAACATGCCCCGATGTCCCGATCTGAATCAACCGAGTCGCGAACAGGTTCCGAAGTGCCGATCTGAATCAACCGAGTCGCGAACAGGCTCCGAAGTGCCGATCTGAATCAACCGAGTCGCGAACAGGCTCCGAAGTGCCGATCTGAATCACCCGAGTCGCGAACAGGCTCCGAAGTGCCGATCTGAATCAACCGAGTCGCGAACAGTCTCCGAAGTGCCGATCTGAATCAACCGAGTCGCGAAAAGGCTCCGAAGTGCCGATCTGAATCAACCGAGTCGCGAAAAGGCTCCGAAGTCCCGATCTGAATCAACCGAGTCGCGAACAGGCTCCGAAGTGCCGTTCTGAATCAACCGAGTCGCGAACAGGCTCCGAAGTCCCGATCTGAATCAACCGAGTCGCGAACAGGCTCCGAATTGCCGATCTGAAAACTTCGACCAAAGAATGTAAAAAAAAAAAAAAAAAACTCAATTTCTCTAACTCTATACTCTAATAACTCTACAAATCTATGAAAGACTCAGATCACGTGTCTAAAAATAAATCGCTATAGTAAAAGAGAAATAATAAGAGGAGTGAAGTTTCCTACCGTTCTGCTGTGTTTGGTCCTCACGCGCGTCTGACGCTCCGCGGCGCGTCTCCGCCCCTCACATGCGCGTTTACAGAGCTAAATTAATCATCTTTGCTAATTATTATACATTTACTTCATTGTCAGCTCCAGGTACTTCATTTATTATTGTTCATTGAACTGTTTGAAACAAAAAAAGGTTGTATTTCAGTAATAATTCTAAATTATCAAAATAAAATATATAAAATAATGGTTTGTATTTTAATATCCTTTAAAATATAATCTATTTCTGTGATGTGCAGCTGTATTTTCAGCATCATTCCTCCAGTCTTCAGTGTCACATGATCTTTAGAAATCATGAAAATATGATGATTTATTATTAGAACTATTAATAGTTGTGCTACCAAATATTATTTTGGAATCTGTGATCTGTGAAAGTGTTTTAAAGTTTGTGGTTTTACAGAACATCACAGTTATATATGACATGATAATAAGGCCTGAAGTTAGGAAGAACATTTTAAGGAAAATATAATTATATTTTCATAATGATTTTTTCCTTCTCAAACCTTGTCTGTGGTGTAAAAACACCCCTGGCCAAACGGGGTGCATCTCTTCCCCTCTTTGATAATTACTAGTTACCATGTTCTGAACATCACATCCTTTCTTTTCTCCCTAGATGTAATCTATATACATATATATAGGTGGTTGAATAAAAATATTTGGACATTATTTATAAAAATTACCTCAAGTTAGCACCAGCAAGCTTGTTAGCTAGACATTTAGCATCAGCTACAATATTTACTTATTTTCAGTACTGTTATGAATAAACATTCATGTCTGTCTAACGTTACTCGTCTAGTTAATCCAAACAATATAGATATTGAGTCGCGAACAGGCTCCGAAGTGCCGATCTGAATCAACCGAGTCGCGAACAGGCTCCGAAGTGCCGATCTGAATCAACCGAGTCGCGAACAGGCTCCGAAGTGCCGATCTGAATCAACCGAGTCGCGAAAAGGCTCCGAAGTGCCGATCTGAATCAACCGAGTCGCGAAAAGGCTCCGAAGTGCCGATCTGAATCAACCGAGTCACGAACAGGCTGCGAAGTGCCGTTCTGAATCAACCGAGTCGCGAACAGGCTCCGAAGTGCCGATCTGAATCAACCGAGTCGCGAACAGGCTCCGAAGTGCCGATCTGAATCAATAGAGTCGCGAACATGCTCCGAATTGCCGATCTGAAAACTTCGACCAAAGAATGTAAAAAAAAAAATTAAAAAATAACTCAATTTCTCTAACTCTATACTCTAATAACTCTACAAATCTATGAAAGACTCAGATCACGTGTCTAAAAATAAATCGCTATAGTAAAAGAGAAATAATAAGAGGAGTGAAGTTTCCTACCGTTCTGCTGTGTTTGGTCCTCACGCGCGTCTGACGCTCCGCGGCGCGTCTCCGCCCCTCACACGCGCGTTTACAGCGCTAAATTAATCATCTTTGCTAATTATTATACATTTACTTCATTGTCAGCTCCAGGTACTTCATTTATTATTGTTCATTGAACTGTTTGAAACAAAAAAGGATGTATTTCAGTAATAATTCTAAATTATCAAAATAAAAATATATAAAAAAATGGTTTCTATTTTAATATCCTTTAAAATATAATCTATTTCTGTGATGTGCAGCTGTATTTTCAGCATCATTCCTCCAGTCTTCAGTGTCACATGATCTTTAGAAATCATGAAAATATGATGATTTATTTTATTAGAACTATTAATAGTTGTGCTACCAAATATTATTTTGGAATCTGTGATCTGTGAAAGTGTTTTAAAGTTTGTGGTTTTACAGAACATCACAGTTATATATGACATGATAATAAGGCCTGAAGTTAGGAAGAACATTTTAAGGAAAATATAATTATATTTTCATAATGATTTTTTCCTTCTCAAACCTTGTCTGTGGTGTAAAAACACCCCTGGCAAAACGGGGTGCATCTCTTCCTCTCTTTGATAATTACTAGTTATCATGTTCTGAACATCACATCCTTTCTTTTGTCCCTAGATGTAATCTATATACATATATATATATATATACATATATTATATATATATATATATATATATATATATATATATATAGGTGGTTGAATAAAAATATTTGGATATTATTTATAAAAATTACTTCAAGTTAGCACCAGCAAGCTTGTTAGCTAGACATTTAGCATCAGCTACAATATTTACTTATTTTCAGTACTGTTATGAATAAACATTCATGTCTGTCTAACGTTACTCGTCTAGTTAATCCAAACAATATACATATGTATAACGTTACTGTTAATAAACAATATAAAAACAGATGTCATGGTAGCATTTTAATAAAACTGTTAATATTACGGTAGCGGGGAATTTGGACATGCATGAGTTATTTTATTTAATCTGTGTTAGTTTAAGGTTATTTAATTTTATTTTTTAACCTAAAACACAGAGACGCTGATTGATGTGTCTGCGTTTTCACTGGAGCATTTCAGTGGGCTTAAACAGATCACTCTTTACAGCGGATTTAGTTCCCAAACAACTGACAATTTTGACCTAAATATGATTTTCAGTTACAATAATTAATCCTAAATTTCGACATTAATAACTTACTTTTAGCAACATCAGACGCACGCGCGCTCACAAGATCTGCCGGTTCTTACTTCTGGTGACTCGCACTTAACGGTTCATTTGAATCAGGAGTGGTCGACTCCAGAACAGCTGCAATCGGATCATTCTAATTCGTAAACGAATCGTTTGGTGCGATTCGCGATCCGATTAAAGTTTATTTTGAAAAGACTCAGTTCGTTCATGATGAATCAGACACCGCTTCTGCGTGTCGGAGCACGTGATATATTAAAGGGAGTAACGATATGTTTTATGAAATGTAGTGAAGTTAAAAGTACGATCTTATGCTTTGGAATGTAGTGAAGTAAAAGTAAAAGTTACTAAAAATAAAACTACTCCAGTAAAGTACAGATATTTGAAAAATATACTTAAGTACAGTAACGAAGTAAAGCTACTCCGTTACTGTCCACCACTGAATCTGGCAGCCTGCAATGGCAAGTTTAGGACAGAAATAGAGGTGTGAAATTAGTAACCCCAAACCCATTACTAGTTCCGGAGCTCGTGGCACCATCCTGTCTGTGAAGAACGGGCTGAGAGCCGAGGTGATACCATCACAGCAGGACCAGTGAAACACTAGCTCCCCCCGAAAAATGATGCAGAATTCCGGCACACAGGAGCATGAATGATTTGAGAGAAATTCTATAAGCCCTGAGAGCCTGCAGTAATGGGCCGAGAGGAGCAGTTAGTCATGCTTGGTTACATGTGACTAGTTATCACTGCCCTTATGCATATGGAAAATAAAAACTGAAAAAATTAAGTTTGAAGTCATGTGGAAGCATAAGCATTGGAACACTAAAGTAAGTTTGGGTCTCAATGCTCTAAAACATGCTCAGAACTCCTTAGAAGACATGCCAACATCCTCTGGCATCACAGTGGTCAGTTATTCACCAGGGTTATTATCATAAACTAAAACTATTTTAGCAAATAAATAATATAAATTAGAAATAAGGCTGAAATGAAAAACTAAATGGAAATGACTTTATGGGTATAGAATTTAAAACTTAATCAGAATTTAATTAAATAAATAAATTAGAACTAAAAAGTAATATTAAGAAAATATAATACATACACACAAGTATTACAAATTCAATTAAAAATAAAATGAAAAATTTAGATATTTTTGTATTTTCATTCAAAATATTATTAGAAAACTATTTAAAAAAATAAAACATACATACATATACATATATATATATATGCACATAATAATTATACAATTTAACAACATTATTAGAAAACTATAATAGTATATAAAAATACAAAAATAACACTGTGCAGAAACCACTCATACTTTTATTCGAAAAGTAAAAATCTAGATTAAATGCAGCTGTAATGGTCTGATATTAAACATATTTCTGCTGAAGAATTAAAATGACCAAATTGAGTGATTTTATCTAAAAAGGCTTTTAATGTCACCACAGTTAAATGAGGCCAGTCTGTGGTTAAACCAACTGCACTGTTAATGACTTTAGACTTCCTGAACTCACATGGAAATTACTCAACAGGCAACGAGTGCAATGCCAACATTAACACCACTGTGTGCAAACAAGTACACAAAAACACTACGAAACAGCTGAACTGCTAATTACCTGCAAAATCACACAATCTGTAGCATAAATGTGCATTCTGAAACACATACAGCATGCTACCAAAATGCATTTATTTATTGTCTGTATTACAAAAGAATGCTTGGACGTGAGCTCCAAAAGAGGGATTGAAAGCATGTGTGTGATGTGACTGTATTAAGTTCAGATCTGTGTTTTCTTAGCATGTTTGCATTCATGATTGTGTGAATGAGCGTGTGTGTTTCATTTGTGAGTTTGGGGCACATTTCTCTGTTTGCGTTGGCCATTAGGAGTAAAAAAGAAAAATAACAGCTCTCTTAAAGCAAACACATATTTCACACTTCCACCCCAGAAAGAGAGAGAGAGACCAAACAACCTCTGCCATAAATTACGTACACACACATACTTTCTCTTATTTTACTTACATTGTTGTACTGATGTTTGTAATTATGTTTTTCTTTATCAGAGTAATCAAAACAGCTGTGCGACAGGTCTTTGGTGTTGAAGTCTTTATGAAGAAACAACACTATTTCCATAAGAGATACAAATACACTAAAGTGTGCAAAAAATAAATAAATGAATAAATAAACAAAAAAGAGAGAAAAACTATGCTTTTTTCTTTCTTTCTTTCAAATCTCTCAACATGTGGCATCTAGAGAGTGCCAGCTGTAATTACAGTCATTTGTAAAATCCCCACTTCCAGATTTGGTTTCAGAAAATCTAGCAATACTCTGTATTTTATTTCTCTTAGCAAATCCACCCAGACAATGATGTCTATCAAATATGATTCACCCTCTACAACTTCATATTTACCTAATTTATATTAGTCATTACGAGGATTAAACCTGTCCTACACCTCACAAAGGTCCTTCTGTTTCTCTGAGTGCTGGCAGTGTGTGTGTGTTTAGATGGGGCGATGAGTTTGTCAGCAGCACTCCACACACTCCTTCTCTAAACGCTTCAGTTACAGTGAAAAGCTGAGGCCATCAGTAAAGCGCGACGCCTGCGTGTCCACTGTGCAGCAGAGCAGGGTTGTTGCTCATTTATGAGCGTGTTTATTTGTATGTACGCCCTCATGCGTGATCAGAACAGTCTGTGTGGTCTTTGGGGTCATGGTTTGGCTCTCACTGGCGCAGTGAGGGAAGTCTTACAGCGGCCAGGTCTCAAGGGTCTGTGTGGTTCTGGTTCATGCCCAGTGCTCCACGCCAACCCACATTCATCAAGGCCACGGCCCTCAAAAATCTACCCTCTACTTGAAATCACTCACCATTTTAACTAAACAGTATTAGAGTAGTATTTTACCACACAAAAAGAACAATCAAAGAACTATGGTAAAGTGATGGTATCAGATGCTAATTTCATGGTATGATGACACACTGTGGTACTGTATCTAGGATTTATAGATAATATAGAGTACAGTATTATTTCGGCATCATGTACAAAAAAAAAAAAAAAAAAAATTACCGGTAGGTAATTCCATGGTACTATATGAGATACAGTACTATGGTACGAAATTTGGCATTTACATTATATGGAACTTCAGAGAACTTAAGAAAATACATGCTCAAAAAACATGGTGTTGCCATGAGACATTTGCAAAAAACATAGTACTAGCGTGGTAAAATGTATAAAAACAAAAAAAACTTATTATCATGTTGAAAAAGCAACAACAAAAAATCTACAGCAAATCAAGTCACATTTATTTATTCATGTCCAACTTTTAATATATCGCTGGGAAATAATAGACAGACAGATAATATAGAATATACTATTATTATAGTACCATGTTAAAAATAAAATAAATTAAATAATTAAATAAAAAATAAAATGAATAGTGCTGTCGGTTTATCAAAAAAAGGGGAAAAAAGTATACACAAAAAGTATTAAAATTTTTATATTAAATAACATATGTATTTAAAATTATTTACTTTTTAATACATCACTGGACGATATATATATTATAAATTATAGTATTATTATGGCACCATGTAAAATAAAATAAAATAAAATAGGTAGATACTAACATACTACATGTCCAAAAATAAACGTTTTTTTAAATTAAATATTACATTTTAAAGCTAATCAAAAGCTGTTGCTAAAAATATTATAAAACATTCTACATAAACATACTAGCTGAGCTCATCAATCAGCTGAAGTACAACTAGTTGACAGTTTGATACATTTCTAATATGCATGATAAAAAATAAAAGTAAAAATCTCTTAACCTCTTAATTTTCAGCCACCTGTTATATAGAGACACTTTTCACCATCAAATCGAACCCCAGTGAATTAAATCAGTCCTGTCCTAAATTTGGTCTAATTTAATATGCAGTTGCACTCTGAAATACAGTACATTACTTTCCAGAATGGGCTGTGTTGTGTTTTTATGAATCTGTCATGCCCCTGAAGCAGTACTCATCGGAGGTGCTGATATATAGAGAGAGGTGAGTCGTTGTGAAACACATGTCCAGTCTGTTGGGTCTCTGGTGCCTGTACATCCACAGGACGTCCAGTGCCCCGCCACTTTCCTCTGACCTGTGTACTGACATGCTCTCGTCCCAACACGACACCTAGCTGCTTAAATTTACAATGCTCTTCAAACCAAGAGACCAACACAATCTCAGCTCTCAGTGGGTGGAGAGGATGAATGAGAGTTCATTCATAAAAACTTCCTGACATAAAACTGTTTACATCCTCAGCATATTACTTATACAAGTACAGCTGAAGAAATCAAGTGTGTTTATTATAGCTCATATTACCACAGTGCATCCAATCAGATTTCAGATCCAGAACTTTATTTTTTATCTAAACATTTAAAGCTTCTAAAAAATAAAGATGATTTATCATGCCCAAAATAATGCCGCTGCATCTCAATTACTTTTACTATGCACTAAAATTATTAGTTAAAAAAATAACATATCTTAAGTATATAGCAAGAAAGTACAGTTGAACTGAGGAAACCAATATTGAACCCAGTTGCATATAGCATTTGCATAAAGCTAAGTTCATTTTTTTACTTTTAGGTTTGTTTTCAAAATTAGCTGTTTCTTGCCACTTTTCACTAAAATATCACCACTGACAATTTTCAACATAAAATATATAGCCTAGTTCAATATACAGTGACTTAGTATGTACTAATTCCTAGCAAACAACATGCAATATAACACATAATAGTGCACAAATCACTAGTTTTAGAGTACTTTATATAGACAGTGAATATTTCTGAATATCACAATTCTGAATAAAAGCACCGTTTCTATCCCATATGACATTTCCCGTATAAACGGTTTTCAAAGTTTGCATTTTGTCATGTAAATGAACGGACAAAACATATAAAAAATATATATATTTTTAGTAAAAACAAATAAAAAATAAATAGTGTAAACACCCCCTAAAAACAGCATGCGGGTGACTAAATGATAATGATGAATTTGTTTAAACTACTCCTTTAAATTTCCTTTTCGTTCTCAAACAAAACTGTCTGTCTTTGTCCAAATCAGATCAACAGTTAATAAGAGCCATGTGGAACAAACTACAAGTCAAATGCTCAGTGGAGAGATATGATGCTATCTATAGTTTTGGGCTGCGTTTTGCTGCTTATCTTTAGACAGGAAATGCTGTAGTCAGAGGACTGACATCACTCAGGCTGGAGTGTGCATGAACACACACACACACACACACACACACACACACACACACACACACACACACATTCACTGAAGGGATCACTAACCAGAAGTCTCCTGTCTGGAGTCTCTCTGGCTCAGCAGGGTACAGCTTTACAGGATTTACTTCAACAGATATTAAATCAAACAGAATTATTCTGAGAACTTATAGGAACGTAGAGTTGTAAATCTGATAACATGTTAGGAGGAATAAAAGATATTAAATTCATGACTTCTCTTTAACCCACTTTTCGTTGAGGTCAGCCATAACTTGTGCACATATTAGTTACTTATCACTTAAAAAACACTTTTATTCCACCGGTTAATTTATCACTGCTTGAATTACAATATATCCGGCTATGCTGAAGAAATCATTTCACATTTCACATAATCAAGTCTAGTGGTTCTCAATTGGTGTTTCAGTTCTGACAGCAAAGAAAAATGCTAAATGCAAGTAACAAATGCAACTACACTGTAAAACACTTTTTTTGAAGTTTTTAATAAAACAATATTATTAGAGTTTAACAAAAAAAACTAATACTATTTCAGTATTTGTACAAAATTTCATGTTTATTTCAATGAGTAACCATTGCCATTTCTTTGTAATTATTTGTGAAATTACTAGTCATTTCTGAGCAAAAATCGATTCTCATTCTAGAACTTTTGTAAGTCTCTTTTGATAAAAGTGTCTGCTAAATGCATAAATGGAAATGCTAATTTTTGTATTTGTCACATACACAGTTACTGTATATACAGGATGCAATTTAGTGAAATGTAAAGCTGGTCTACTCAAATTGTATTAAATATATACAGTAAAATATAAGGTAAAATGGTTAAATTGCCATTAAAACAGCATGAACATTAGAAATAATAATGACAAAAATAAGTAATTATAATCATAATAATAAAGTGATAAGACAGCGTGTTATCAAATGTACAGAGCAAGCAAAAACAGCACAACGGACAAAGATGAGAGCATGTTATGAGGCAGTAAAACAACAAAATGCAGTGTGCAGACTGAGAATGACTGAAAATACTGAGCATATTCAGGCAATTTGCAAGCCCCATTTGCATAAAGTGTTTATGATTCTGGCTTTGATTATAATGTCACATCAGTATTGACAGTAATTAGGCAGGTCATTAAAAAAGTTTCTCTCAGCCTCTGGAGGGATCAATTGATCTCCTTTCTGTCCTGTCACTCTGTCAAAACACATGGGACCTCAAAGTTTCCAAAGTCTATTTACAGCTCAATCACAGAGGCGTCAATAGCAGTAAATCCCACACAACAGAGGAAGATCAACGGGGTAAGTCCTTTTCCAGCTGATAGGTCATTGACAAAATAGACATCATTACAAATGAGGTTAACTGAGCAATAAACGAATGACTGTAACAAGTAAAAGGCCCAGACATTCAGTCTGCTTTGAGTATCAAGATCTTAACCTATACAGAACACATATACACATCTATACATTTACATTTAATAATTTAACAGACGCTTTTATCCAAAGAGACTTACAAATAAGGACAGTTGAAGCAATCCAAAACAACAAAAGAGCAATGATATATAAGTGCTATAACAAGTCTCAGTTAGCTTAAATGCAGTACAAGTAAGGGCTTTTAAATAATATAATAAATGAAAAGAAAACAGATAGAATAGAAAAAGAATAGAGCAAGCAAGTGGTAGAGATAAACAATATCTTACCAGAAACTTCTTGTGTTGGGTCTTTCATTTTATGCAGTACCTCCTCCTCTGTATTCATTTCAACTTGATTCATAATTTAATGGCAAGAAAACAAACAACATGGAAATAAAAAGCTCACGTTAATCAAGGCTCTTTTTTATCAAACATAATGTTTTTGAGGGCAACAAAACAGCTAACAACATAAAACATCACAGGAGTCAATCCAATCCATAGCTAAGATTTCCCTCCAAATGATCTCATGATGTCACTTCCTGTATGATGATGTCATTAAGGAAGCAGCTTTTGTTATTTGATACATAATACTAACAGGGTTGAAAGTGATTTTGAAGAAAGGAAGAACATAGAAATTGTTTAATAATCAAAACAATATTAATATTAAAACATTTTGTTTGAAACCTTTTGATTAGGAGACATATAAAAAAATGTCAATTTAAAAATGATAAAATTATCTTCTATGTTACACTTTTTTGTGAAACAGGAAATGACAGGGAAAAGGTAAATAATAAGATATTTTAATATTGTGAGATTCATATGTTATCTAGACTAGTAGGCCTTTATTAAGACATATTTGATGGGCATATGAAAATATACTGCATATGATTATTCCCATCCAATTTCCTTTAATTTCTTTTAAAATTGGTGGAATGGGAAATATCAGCATTTGAGACTTATTTAATTATGATTTTTACTGTATTATTTTGTACTGTAAGTCTTTTTTAATTAGCTGGACCAAAAAATAAAAATACAATTATATATATACCATGATTTTATGATACAGAATCTTGACAAACAGATTTTCCCAGAGTCATGTTGAAATATAATATATATATATTATATCTATATATGTCTGGAAGTTGCTGACATGGTCCCAGATTAAACTGACTTTGCTTTAACACAAGTATGTCATTATTACAGTATCTCATGAACCCCTGCAGTTCCATTAAGAACCTCTAGGGTTTTGTGAACACCTACTTCAGACCCTGACCTAGACCTCTGAAAGGAAAGCAGAGGTGCCAGCGAAGAGAGAAACACACACACACACACACAGAGAAAGAGAGAGAGCCAGCTGCCACATGTCCGCTATTAGCTAAGTGCTGGTGTTTATGGTCTGCACTGTGTTGCTCTTAAGTGGCGATTATGTCACTAACCAGCTCGAGACGGGGAAGCACTTCACACTGGGGTAAACAGTAACCAGGCAATGAAAGGCCATCGACTGCGAGGAGCACGCATGACCTGGCCATTCCCATATGGAAATAATGTCACTCCTAAAGAGCACAACTTCATTGGTTCTGGAAAGAGACCGTTTTATAATGTTGAATTAAGAAAATAGATTTGTTGTGATGGACTGATCCCTCACTCACATTCCTCTTTCAATATGGTTCACATTTCTCAACCCGTACTAAATGCACCGTGAATCATCTGTCGTCATAATCATAGACTGCAGACTATTGATCTATATAAACACTTGCATCCTCAGGGGCTTGATTTCTGTCACATTCACAAACTCAGACCATTGACAAAATGAATGCTAAAGCCACAGACAATTGAAAGCGCTTGGCGGAAAACTTTAATTACTCTTGCTCGTGAATCTATGCGACAGACTTCCATTTGCTAACCATTAACTAAGCCAGATTGAGATCATCTTCCAAACCGACGTCTGCTTGTCCTCCACTGAAGTTCAAACCACACAGTTGTTGAGTTGAATGGATTTATAGCTGCTGCGTTTCAGGCTTATCAAAGGAACCGGGGGAAAGTGTCTTACCAGAAGTCGACACTTCTCACCAGCCATTTTATTGACGCACCTGACACGTTTCTGAATGAGACCGAATATTCAACGTGATTTCGTGTGAAACAATAAATGTGTGACAACAAAGAGCAGGAACATGCGCTGAGAAAGTAAATAGGGTTGATTTTGATGTGTGTTGACAGTCGCAAACATGCATGCAGAATTCCAAATGAAACGAGGAACATTGACTTCGTTGACAGACACAGCAAATGTGTCATCAACATCATAAATCATTTTTGATGAATTTCATTCGTCCAGCACAAACTCTTCAGTTCATGGGCCAAAACCTTTCAGTCCATCAGTGCTATAAAACATCTAGACATTCATAACTTCCATGTCTTTTCACTTTTTCTAGCCCAAACGTCTTAAAGCTCAGAGGGGCCCTCGTGAAAAAAAATAAGTGCACTTAATAGTCCTTAATGCACACTTGTAGTGTGCTTCAAATATTAAAAGTCTGTTTTTAAAACACTGTACTTGCAGATAATGTTATATTAATTAATAAAAAATCCACTAATGTGTACCTAAAGAGTTTCATGACTATATTTCTTAACACACTTAAGTACACTTAAAAGTGTATTTTGTAATGATGTCAACTTTGAGTTATTTTGTAAATGATTATTTTAATAATCATTTGTTGTGCTCAGAGGTGGGTAGAGTACCCAAAAACTTTACTCAAGTAAAAGTAAAAGTAATTCTAGAAATATTTACTCAAGTAAAAGTAAAAGTACTAGTCTTGAATAGTTACTTGAGTAAGAGTAAAAGAGTATCGGATAAAAAATCTACTCAAGTAGTTAGTTACTAGTTACTTTGGGTCATATATACGGAGCCTTTTTTATATAGATATATAGACAAAAAATGTAAGTAATGTATGTGTGTGTGTATAAATGTATATATTTCATCAGCCTTTAATCCAATTTATGTAATTTATTATAAAACCCTGTCTGTTTATTTAAGTAACAAATATAGGTATCATGCCATAACATATTTTTAATACGACTGACTTTATTTTAAATGTGAATTTAACATTGAAAGTTAATGTGATATAAATATTGCTACTAATCTTTCATTGTTCAGAAAGAGAGCAAATAACATTTACATTAAACATAATTTTCACTGACAGTCTAGATTTCATTCACTCTCAGAAACTACCATTAAAATCACTGAAACTGTTAACACTGTGAAATCAATATCTTAATTATAGATTCGTACACACATCTGCACTTTGTTGTTTCTGACGAGAGAATTCGGCAGAAAGAGGTATTCAGTCAGCGAGCGAGTGAAGGAAGCACCGGCATTTCAGCGATGACTCATCGGAACGCCTCTGATTGGCCATTGCATTCAAAAGCTCAACAGAACCGTGTGTGATTGGTTAATGCGCAGCGCTGTAAAAACGCGTCTGTCTCTGGCTCAGCGCCAGCAAGCGATCACAGATCTAAATTTAGCAGCTGATGATATGACTTGCTGAACCTACTCGCACTGGTGTGATTGTATTAAAATTAATAAAATCTTAATCGGCTATTCTTTGTCTTTTGGAAGCTGCATTCAACCGGTTACAAGCCACACACGTACAACAAACTACTGTCATAGTGGTATCGTGAACTGTAATCGAATGTAGCCCAAGTTATTACCTGTTAAACAGTAGACAGCACACGAGTTCATCTAATAAGGATCTCCACCGCAAGCAAATAATAGCCTTTGCAGATTAGCTTTCAATTCAGTGCAGTTCCATAGCCACGTTTTCAACGCTGCTGGTATTCTTAAACGTTACAACTCTGAGTGAACCGCTTCAGAGCTCAGCGCGTGCAGCATGGAACTGAACGACTCATTCAAACTGATTCATGAACCAATTCACTCGTTTGCCGACTGGTTTGATCAAGCCTTTGAACAGAGTTGACTCAAAAGAATGAATCATTCGCGAATGGGCATCGCTCATTGTCCGGAAAAAAGTAGACGGCGCGTTTGGAATAAACTGAAGCATTTATTGCATTAAGATAAAGTAACGAGAGGGGCGTCGCCCACAGTAACGAAGTAAAAGTACAGATTTTTCCCAAAAAATGTACTCAAGTAAGAGTATAAAGTACCCATCTTTAAATATACTCCGAAAAGTATTCGTTACCCCGAAAAATTACTCAAGTAAATGTAACGAAGTAAATGTAACTCGTTACTACCCACCTCTGGTTGTGCTTTAATGATGTACACTGTTATTTTTGTATAATTGAGATTATAGTTTTATTATAGATTGTTATGCAATTATTAATATTTTGAATCAGTTTTTAATTTTTATATAAGTTACACTAAATTAAAATGATAAATGTTTAATTGGCAGATCTTTCATTTATTTTATTTTATTTTAGTCAATGTTTATTTTATTTCAAGCAATTACATTTTGTTAATGGTTTCAATTTTAGTTTCAGGTTTACTTATTTTAGTACATCAAAGTATTAACCTTGATTTTGATGTGTTGACTAACATACTAAATCACATATAAATTACAATTATATATATTTATACAGTATTATAAATAAATAATTATTCTGTGTGTGTGTGTGTGTGTATGTATTTACCGTCATTACAAATATATTATAAGTAATATATTTAAATATATTTATTTAAAAGTATACTATAAATGTATATTCAGCAGTGCACCATGTTTCAAAGATGACTTATGCAATTATAAAATGACATATGAAGATGGGTCACTCTTAAGTTCCATTAATTGCACTTTAACTAATACACTTTCATTTACTTGCGAGTGACATGCAATGAAGTGTCTGTAAACATTCTGTTTGCAGACAGGGTTTTTTAATTTAAAGCATATTTGTTTTGTAATAAAGTATGCTAAGTGTACTTGTCTGTGTCCCCCATTCGGTTTGTTTTTCCATCAGTGGTGGTTGCTTGCAGTTAGTGCTGGGCTGGGTTGAGGTGTTGAGCCCAGCGAGGGCCTGGACGTCTGCCTAGAACCACATTCGCTGAGCCTGCGTCTGTATCAGCCGGGAGCCCGGGACAAAGCACCTTTTCAGCACTCGCTCTCCTTCAGACTCACTTCTTTCCCCCTCCACTTTGATCCAGTAAATTTATAATTATCATGTTTCCATTACATCTTTCATCCTCCACAGACTGATGGGTGAGGATGGCTGTGTTCAAGGCGTACCTTTTAGATCAGCATCACTTCTTTAAGAAATGGTTCACACGGAATGAAAATCCAGTCATTATTTACATTTTTAACCTTATATCATTCCAAATATATATAGTCTTTTTTTCTTTCTGTGGAACACAAAAACCTAATGCATCTCATTTTTACACAGACAATTTATAGTGACCACATCTATCAAGTTTTCTATCAACTTATCCCATAATATCTGTTACAAGAACAAAAGCAGAAAATCATTTAAAAGAAAAAACGTAAAAAAAAATAAAAAAAACTTTTATTATTATTCACTTATTATTATCTCAGTTTTAGTTTTAGTAATTTCAGTTTTTCAAATTTCGATTTTAATTTGTAGTTAATTTTTTGCGTGTCATCAAGATCAACATATCCTTAATGATTTTTCAGCTTAAGGGTTAGGGTTAGGGTTAAAAAAAAGTTTAAGTTAACAACACTGATTTGTAGCAGACAAAATTGTGAACCTTGGATTCTCTTAAATAAAAAAATTAAAAAAAACGGTGCATGAAACTTTGTTTATTGCAATTTCTGTTTAAATAATAATGAAATAACAAGTGAGAATATTTTTTTTATAAATTAAAAATGTAAAATTTTATTTATCATTATTTTTTTATAATTATAATTATTATTATTTATTTATTTTTTTGCATGAATTACTCCTTAAAAGACCTCTCTTTTTTTGACAATTTCAGAAGAAGTTACAGTTATTTATTTATTTTTTGGCTACTCTGTTCAGCCTAGGGCACTTGAACAAGAAACAACAGAAAGAGGTAAAGAAAGTTAGGGGCGACTATAGTTGGAAACTGAAATGAGCGTTTCTTGCCAGGACAAGATGGGAGAAGTTCTTGTCCTCACAGGTAGACGGCATTAAGTCACAGCCAGGAAGAAAACTGATTTAATTACATTCTAACCCCAAGACAAGCACAGACATTCCTGAGCGTTTGGAAGGGCAGCTCCTTCAACCTGCAGCCGGCAAGCTAATTATCCACACAATAGACACTGTGTCCAGGTAAATTACTTTAGATATTGAGATTTAGCTGAGGGGAAAATTGCAGGGAATGGGAGCGGGAAGGAGGTCATCCTTTTCTTATATAGTGTTGGATCATCCTTATGTTGCGGATTCTTTGGCTCATCTGTTTTCCTGCTCAAATAAGCAGCTGTCTCTGATCTGTGAGCTACAGACTAATTAAGTCATGCTAAAACTGAAACCAACTCGAAGCCAGTAAATATCACTCAAAACATTCTAAAAATAAATAAATAAATAAAAAGTGAGGAATCAAGTACCAGTTTTAATTTTAGAATGTATACAGTACAAAGTGAATTTCATGATTTATGGTTTTGTTTAGAGTTTCCAGTGCTAATGTTAACATTAAAGGGGGGGGGGGGGGTGAAATGCTCTTTCATGCATACTGAGTTTTTTACACTGTTAAAGAGTTGGATTCCCATGCTAAACATGGACAAAGTTTCAAAAATTAAGTTGTACATTTGAAGGAGTATTTTTGTTCCAAAAATACCTCTTCCGGTCTGTCACAAGTTTCGGAAAGTTTTTTTCAAGTATGGCTCTGTGTGACGTTAGATGGAGCGGAATTTCCTTATATGGGTCCTGAGGGCACGTCTGCCGGAAGAGCGCGTGCTCCCATAGAGCAGAGACATTCACTGATCAAAGCGAGAGCGAAATGTCACAAAAGAAGTGTGTTTTTGGTTGCCAGGGCAAGACAACCCTGCACAGATTACCCAAAAAAAACATACATCAACATCAAGCTTTTACATTTCTCTTGGGTAGAAGATCTCTGTACTAAAGGAAAACTATAAACGGGGTGTAAATTATGAGCAATTGGGAAAAGAAACTAAGTCGTTTTCTTGAAAAGTGCATAATTTCTGTCACACCAAACAGAACTGCTAAAATAATTATTGTTTTCAAACATGCTCAGTGTGCACTTCCGTCAATGGTCAGGCAAACTGATAGTCCCGCCCCCAAATTCAACAAATGTACTGTTTTTAAAAGACCACAGAGATACAGTAGTAGTAGAATTCCTTTAAAAAAAATGAATTGATATTGCTATACTTTCCCCCATTACACTCACCCCCCTAAACCTCACTCCCATCCGGGTCATGGCACCAATGTAACCCCTCTCTCCCATGTTCTCATTGCCACACCTCGTTCTTGTTCCAAGTGTGTCTCGATCCCGGGTCTCTGGCATGGGAGGCAGAAGCACTAACAAGGAGGCTAAATGACTGCAGACTGAAACCTACTCACTGGCCTCCATTACACATATATTTCCATAACAGATATCCATGCAAGCACTATTGAAGTGGAGATTTCTGGTTCAGTTTGAGAAAAATACACACATCCTTTAAGATTATCCTAATGCACTAATTTAGGTTGTGTGAGACAGTCCTCTGAAAGAGTTTGCAAAGATATGAAAGCATCTGAATCAGGTGCCCAACGTGATGTGGTTTACGTTACTGATTAACTTTCTCCCAGCTTCCCGTGTGTTATCTGTGAGTGTGGGTCCATCTCACCCGCTCACACCCGACTCATGTTGACATTCCAGAGGACTGGGCCTTGTGCAAACAGCCTCTGACAGATGGAGGCTATGAGAACCATTAGATTGAGATGGGAGTCAGCGCTCTGATGAGCCTTCTCACGTATTTCAACAGCTGTGAGCTGAAAAACGTTGTGACAGATGCTCATCACAGTCTATCATTTAGGAGATCCTTCTAGATGGTAAGGAGTAGTAATGAGGTCTGAATGCTGCAGTCACTGAAGTTCATGACAGGTCTCAGTCACCATAGTTTTTATTTTATTTTTTCAGATGGGGAGATGGTTTTGTTCTTGTGCGTGGTGCCACTGACTGGACTGAATGGCTTTCAACTGTTTTAAACTGACAGCCACGAGAAGAAGAAACAAAAAGAGAAAGACCTGTAACCAACAGTATTTGAGAAGGAATGCTGGTTACTACTACTAAAAAGTTATTTCTTTAGTGTCACAATTTTTCTATCAGGTCTTAAAACTGCTCTAAGTGGACATCCATGACAGGCGGGGTCCCACAAGGGTCAATTCTTGCCCCCGCTATTGTTTAGCCTGTATACGCTCCCACTAAGTCAAATAATGAGAAAGAACCAAATTGCCTATCACAGCTATGCTGATGATAACCAGATTTACTTAGCCTTATCTCCAAATGACTGCAGCCCCATTGACTCCCTCTGGCAATGTATTGATGAAATTAATAGTTGGATGTGCCAGAACTTTCTTCAGTTGAACAAGGAAAAAAATATTTTTCCAAATGAAGTTATTTCATTTGGAAACAAAGATTAAGTTTTCAAGGTGAATGCATACCTTGACTCTAGGGGTCAAACAACTAAAAATCAAGTCAGGAATCTTGGTGTGATTCTGGAGACAGACCTTAGTTTCAGTAGTCATGTCAAAGCAGTAACTAAACCAGAATACCATCATTTAAAAAACATTGCAAGAATTAGATGTTTTGTTTCCAGTCAAGACTTGGAGAAACTTGTTCATGCCTTTATCACCAGCAGGGTGGACTATTGTAATGGGCTCCTCACTGGCCTTCCCAAAAAGACCATAAGACAGCTGCAGCTCATCCAGAACGCTGCTGCCAGGATTCTGACTAGAACCAGAAAATCTGAGCATATCACACCAGTCCTCAGGTTCTTACACTGGCTTCCAGTTACATTTAGGATTGATTTTAAAGTACTTTTACTTATCTATAAATCACTCAATGACCTAGGACCGAAATAAATTGCAGATATGCTCACTGAATATAAACCTAACAGATCACTAGGATCAAATCAGTTAGAAATACCAAGGGTTCACACAAAACAAGGGGAGTCCTCCTTTAGTTACTATGCTGCCCGCAGTTGGAATCAGCTTCCAGAAGAGATCAGATGTGCTAAAACACTAGTCACATTTAAATCTAGACTTAAATCTCATCTGTTTAGCTGTGCATTTATTGAATGAGCACTGTGCACTGTCCAAACCGAATACACTGTATTTTATGTATTCACTGCATTTTATGTAACATAATTTTCTTTTATCTTTTATTTTTTTTAACTGTTTTAAATTCATTTTAAATAAATACATTTTTAAATAATTTCCAAAGTTTTTAAAATTGCTTGTTTTTATTTTTGTTTTATTATTTCTTCATGACTATTTTACTTTCTTTTATACTAAGCACTTTGAATTACCATTGTGTACGAAATGTGCTATATAAACTTGCCTTGCTCACAAATAGTATGAATACACAAAATAGCGAAATTTGAAATTAATGTCATGGATCTCAATACGAACATTTATCAAATTGTACTTTTCGAAGTAAAAACTAAAAGTACCATGAGGATGTGAAACCATTATGGAAAACTATATTGATCTCTCTGTTTATACATAAGTAGGTACAACTTTATCTGCATACATACAGTATATGATGATACTGTGCTATAACAGCTTGTGTCAAAATGTAAACTATGGCTCTCATGTGCATTTAGATATTATAAACATTAATATTATGAATTTCTGTAAAGCTGCTTTGAAACTGTATTGTGGGGGGAAAGCATTATATACTGTACATATATTTTACTTGAATTTGAACATTTCCAAAGACATCAGAAAGGTACTGATCACATTCTAGAAAGAATTTAGAAAACAGAGCACACACAATTCATTTTTTTCATCTTTAATTTTACAAATCTGTCAGGAACACTTGTTGACAGCAACCTCAGCTCATTTGTCTGGAAGAAAATGAAACACTTTAATGATTCTTAATACTTTTGAGTTGTGGGTAAAACTGCACCAAATATACTGCAACCTTTTTTTCCAGTATTTCACCTAATTCAAATGCAAACTTCAGTGTGAGTAAAACAACATCCTCTACTATAGAAAAGGGATTAGCTGACAATAAAAATGTATGTTATTTTTGCATTTTAACTTACCATTCACATTTGTATACTTATATATAAAAAGACGTAAGAAATAATTCTTTGTACCACTGAAATGTTATTTTAAATTACAAAATAAACATTATGAATCATAACTGTTTCTACTGTCGTCATTAATATTACCTCTTTATTATTTTGATCTTTTTTACCTTTTGATTCTTTTTTTTAAAAACATAAGTCAATAAATTAACATGCTATCTCTTTCCCTGAAAGCCAATGCGTGACTGTGTCAGCAAGTGAGAGTTTGTGCAGAACCCGACATTAAACTTTTCCAGGGGATTTTGTGTGCCTGGTTTCGAACCAGCGCCACGGCTCAAAGTGTCTGGAACAAATGAATGAAAACGGAGAGTTGTTTGGCTTTTAGTCCATGTTGGTCATCTAAATGCTAGTACACTCCCAAAACATGCCAAAGAAAAGAAACACATAAAACATAAACCATATCATGGAGTTTTTAATGTCGAGTCCTGCTATAAATGTGCGAATGTATGTCTGGGAATGTAGTAGAAACATCTAGAGGCATCTAAATATCTTACTCTGCGGGAAAGGGGAGGAATTGTTCGGAAGTCCATACCAAAAATAATTCATTGTAAATATATAATATATATTTTTACATATTTGAATATATTTACAAATATACCAGCACTATATACCATGTATTCATTGTTTTATCCATTCAGGATAACTGCTTGTAACTTGTCTTGTATGATCACTGTGTTATCATGGTAAAAACAGTGCAGTTTAAAAATCAACCGGAGGCAGTGTTAGGATTTCTTTTTCTACTTCTTCTGTTAGTTGTATGTTTCCTTATTGTACTTGTATCATATTGTCTCCTTTTTGTCTCTTAAGAGTTCTGTTCACGTGCTCCATTCATTTCTCTTGGGGACACAGAATCCCGGAATGCCAAGCAACGGAATGACGGTAAGAATGTAATAGAACTCCAACATAAACGAGGAATGAGAAATAAACAAACAAAAAAATCTAATGGTTTGCCCTTGGAAACAGTCACTTTTCTTCAGTCCTCGTCCTCTTCTTAAGAGCTTGGTCATATGTTTTTGTGCGCACAAGTGTGTGTTTTCACAAAAAAAAGCACCTGCGCTTCACAGGCTTCAGGTTCTTTCCAGAAAAGCAGCACTGCTGGCGTCTCAGCCTCCTTTAGCACACTCCAAAAGTCCAGCGGGAGCTTCGCCAGGAGTCTAGAGGCAGCATACGGTTCTGAACGGGTACAAGGGAACTGTGGGGAAAAGTCTCTCAGTCTTGTTGAGAACTGCAGGCGTAGCTTGGATGCGGTGGGTCTGGAGAACGCTGAAGAGGCTCATGTTTTTATGCCTCCATTGATGTGCTGGTACTTGGGAAGGCAGGGCTCCTCTGCTGAGGGGTCGTGGGAGAATACCGAATCATCTCCGGAGGAGCAGGAGCTGCGTGTGTCGGGGAAGCTGGGAGAATACTGCTCCACCGGGGCGCACAGGTCCAGATACTCCTACAGACACAGAGATGAAGCTGTCAGTATAAACATGAGCTGCCACAATTAATGGGAAAAATGAGGGAAATAGGAAAAGCCAATTATATTTCAATTAATCAAATGAAAGACAACCTTCTCCATTAGAAATATAAGCTATTTCCATGGAGAGAAAAATAATAATTTTTAATTTTAATTAAATTGATACACTATTATAGTTTTTAATTAATATTTTGAATTAGATTCTCAAAAATATACAATTTTAATTGTAGTTATAATTATAGAAATGTAGTTGTGTCTATTATTTTCTTTTTTATATGTCTGTATAATTATTATTTTTTTTTTATGTTTTATTTCAAATAAAAAAAAAATGAGATGCTGCCTTGGCAACTAGCTGAAATAAAGCTCAACGTTATTATACATTTTATTTAATTTCATTTCAGATATAATTTTATTGTATTTTAAACAATAATTTCCGCTGTTGCCTTGGAATATGCTAATAATAAGTTGTCTTTATATTTAATTTTATTTAATTATCTATTCATTTTTATTATTATTTTGAAATTATTTATTTTATTGGTACTTTTTAGGTTTAGTTAGTTTTCACAGTTCTTTAGTTAGTTTTCAGGAGTCTGTGATGAATAGAAAGCATTTTTTTTTAAACAGAAATCTTCTGTCACATTTAAAATATCTTTACTGACACTTTTGGTCAATTTAATGTGTCCTTAAAGTAATAATTTCTCTCCTTCAACACAAAAAATACGGAACCCCAACTGTTTAAACCAGCAGTAATACAGATCTACTAGCAGCTTCCTCAAAAATGCAGTGCGCTTAATCAAAGTTTAACCATGCTGGAAAGCACTGTGCCAGATTCCATGTCTGAACAATCGCCTTCTGAACATCAAGTCTAACTAATATTTGCTTATCGAATTTCGGTGAATCAGTAACAGAAGGGACCACACCTGAAGGCTTATATACATTTCTGAAATACATATCTATAAACATCCAATGCACATAAATATATAAGACCAAAAAATGCACAGGAGGATATTCTTTCCTGGTTCATTCCTCAGACAAAATTGAAGCCATTTTGTCTTTGCGGCTGGTACTGAACTATTTGACGAGAGGAAGAGGGGGTTTTAGGTTGCTGAAAATGAGTGTTGGATTGAACTCTCGCTGCTCAACACAAGGCAGCTCACATTACTAAAGACCTACACATCTGTGAGCAGTTTAAGACGGGGGGAAGAAAGCAGAGGCACTTTATTACATTTCTAAAGTTTAAAACAGCGAACAAGAGCGGGGCTTTTGGCATCATATCTCTTCCACGGCTCAATCCCCCCTTCGACAAGTTCTGACAGATTTCCATCCCTCAGTCCGCCACACGGATATCACGGATGGCAGCTAGGGAACGGAAAGAATCGTCTAGTAGGGATCCATCTGACAATTGAGCAACGCTAGCACGAGGGCCACTCTTGAAAACCCAAGCCTGGATGAAATTAAGCACGTGCAACTCTCGACCTGTACGCTGACCGTATAAACGGTTTCCTTTCCCTTGTGGATCTTGCGAAATGTTGCGAGCTGGAGTCAGAGCCAGTGTTGGCACAGGTTTGATGGATCCCAGAGCTATAGGGAAAGCGTAATGGTTTCGAGTCTGTTTATGCATGTGTGTGAACGTGTGCACGCCTCACCTCGTTGGTTGCCAAAGTGAGAATGCGGTCCAAGTCCTCGACCAACTGTTTGAATGTGGGCCTGTGAGAGGAGATTGCATGCCAGCAGTCCTTCATCATCATGTACCTTAGACAGAGGAATAGACAACATGACATCATTTGGTTATTTCTAAGCTCTGTTTTGGAAATCAAATGTGGCGCAACCGTTTGTGTAATCGGACATGCTCATGCGAGTAGACGTGCTCTAAACTGTGGGTGCGATGAAAGAGAAACGGTGATTCTGCTGCCCACGTACCATCTCAAAACTAATGCAAACATTTTATTTTGGCAGCAAATCAGCATGAAAGCTTGTTAGGTCATCGACATGGTATCTTATAGGAACTTTTTTATCAATTTAGGTTGGGAAGGAGCTCATTGGTTCCTGCGAAAGCCATGAGAGCACGATTAACAAAATAGTGCATTAAACAAGGTAAATGTAAGACAGAAAAAACAAATAAGAAAAAGAACAGTTAGAAGGAAATTAGCTCAACTAGTACATGTATACACTAAATACAAAAGTCAGAAATATGATTAAAAGATGGTTAGTGGGACAGTAGCTTAACCAGTGCATTAAACAAGCTAAATGGAAGAGAGAAATAAATAAAAGACAAAACCTGATTAAAAGGTTAATGGTTAGTGGGATGTCAGCTTACACTAAATTAAAATGAATTATGTAATTAAAAGAAAGCTGAGTGTTGGATGCCAGCTTGACTAGCTTACTGAAATGTTGAAGGCAAAAAAAAAAAAAAGTAGAAATTATAAGTGGAACAGTTATGGAAGAGGATTAGAGCCAAGCAATAATAAAAAAATAAAACCATGCCGAGAATAAAGTCGTTCAATTGCAAGAAAAAATTTCGAGCCAGCATAAATAGCTCACTGAAAAATTTAATTGCAAGACAAAAAATAAATGCAAGAAAGTAGAAAATGATTGGCTAACCACAGAAAAATATGGTTAGCCTGACAATAATTGAACGAGTTCTAAAATGCAAGTAAAATGAAAAAAAGCATTTAGTGGAAGGACACCTTAAATGGTTACTCCACCCCAAAAAGAAAATCTGGTCATGAATCACTTACCCCATGTTGTTCCAAACCCGTAAATTTAATTTAAGATATTTTGGATGAAAACCGGTAGGCTTGTGACTGTCTGAATGATGACAGATGGACTACTCTGACGATGCTTTTCATACTTTTCTTGATTTTGACAGTGTAACTTACTTGGCACAAGCCTCCCGGTTTTCATCCAAAATATCTTACATTTTGTTCAGAAGATGAACTAAGCTTTTATGGGTTTGGAACGACATGGAGGTAAGGGATTAATGACTACATTTTCATTTTGGAGTGGAATATCCCTTTAATGAACTTCCAGACACTAAATTAAGTCAAATGCGAAGAGATTTTACAGTCTCTATCAGAAAAAAGATTGCGATTACAAACAATGCAACATAAAACCTTTGAGAAAACATTGACACTCACAATTCGTTGGTGCAGTTAGCAGGTCTGTCCATGCGATGACCCTCTTTTAGTAGCTTAAAGAGCTCCTCGACAGGTATTCCTGGATACGGAGAACCGCCGAGCGTGAAGATCTCCCACATTAAAACCCCAAACGACCAGCTGAAAGAGACAGATGCACCTTCATCAGATCACCAATACAACACAAACAAATACTCCATGCTTCATATTACACTGTCAATCAGTGTTCTGTCTGGTAAATATGGTGCGTTTGACAATCAGCATTTTGTTTAGTAATTCTCGATTATTTAAAAACACATTCCAGCCTCTTCTGTGGTACCAATCACTTCACTCTCCCCAAAGTTTGGACAAGTAATGCTCTGTGAAATGAAGCCGTTCCAAAAATCCCAGTTTGATCCATTTACAGTAGTGATATTTGTTGGCTCTAAGAACGCAGTAGCTGTTGGGGTCTCAATGCAGTCTTTCTGCGAGCGTCCTGGACTGTGGCACCACTTGGATTCAAAGCAGGCTTCTGTCCTCTATAGAACTCTATAATGACACATATTGTCCAGCCAATACAAACATTAGCAGGACCCTCAGGAAACAAACGTCCAGAGGGCGTAAGATTGTAGCAGCGAATGGTTTTTCAACACATGCCAATTCCGTGTTGCTTCATCTAAGATGAGGAGGGGAAAATAAAATACACAAATAAATGATAAGAGTTTCCACAGAGGGTTTCTGACCTTTGACATATGAAATGTGAGCTAAAAGCTTCTCAAAATAGAGCCAGAGAGCCTTATCATCTGCATAAGCTTTTATTTATCCTGCCGAGTTAACAAAAGCATTTCACAATCACAAGAATATAATCGGTTTGAAATCAGTGCATTACACAATTTGCATGAGAAACAGATCTCTACAACTACACACAGGTTAGCATTGAGCAAATATAAGACTTTAGTGTAGTATCCTGCTTTCTGAGAAAAAGACTCTTTAAAAGTTTTAAAAAGTGCTCAGATACAAGAAGTTAACAATAAGTGTGATGTCAATATGAACTCTAATATATTCAATATGAACTCGATATGAATATTTCTCATACAGATTCGGTGGAAATCAAAATCTGAGACTTTGGTGCAGTCTCCCGCTTCTCATATGTTTTTCCCAAAGATCAAGCCTTGAAATGTCTACAAATAATCTCAGATACCAACATTTGCAATCAGTGAGATCTCACAGGAACTCTTATATTTCTCATTGAAGATTCAGTGGAGAGTTAATTGAGACTTTGATGTAGTCTTCTGCTTCTCAGAATGTTTTCTCCTGAGAAAAAGACTCTAAAAGTGTCTCAAAAATTGCTCAGATACCAAATGTGCATCAAATCTCTATATGAACCACCAACATAAAGATCACAATGAGTTGCTATCCACACAAATGTAATACCTCTATACAACTACTGTCTCCTTTCCATCTAATTTATTCTCGAAGGAATTGAAGGAGAAACATCTGATCTGAGACTAAATAAGATATTTAAAACTGAGAACTCATTAGGTCTCCTGAGCTACACAAGAGCAGCCTCTGAGCAACACAATTCCTCTGGTTGTACTCTTTTCTGTTGACCCACAGCGGTCTCACAACACACACAGCAAAGCACAAGGCTCTCTGCTTTCGTTTATACTCCTGCGGTTACCCGTCCATTTGATTGTTTATTTCAATCAGTGACCCTGTTTGTCATCTTCTGGTTTTTATCTAGCGCTGCATCTTCTCTGACATGTTTGCCAAATTCATCATCTCTATTCAGTCGCCCCATGTAGCCATGGCTAACCTCTCCATGATCAATCACTCAAACCAGGAGGAGAAAAAAAAGGTCACTGCAAATACCACTTGAACCCTTGCCCTTCATTACAAACAAAACAGCTGTATACTAGACCTTGCCAATTAGCAATGAATCAATGCCACGTTAAAATTAAA